>NC_069102.1:13865882-14165882 GCF_947172395.1 Bicyclus anynana | reverse complement strand
CGTAGAACCTCCTCCTTTTTGGAAGTCGGTTAAAAAATAAATAAAAGATTTGAAATACTAATGGAAAAAAATTTATTACTTTTGTTTCGCAACATGGTGAGATTTTTATTTTTCTGGTATACGTAAATCGTGATAGTCAGAGTTATTAGGATATTATATAAAGAAGTTTGAGAGATAGTGATGTACAAGGGGCCGAAACTTTAGTACAAAGGTTTTTTAATATATGACATTATGCGGTAATAAATTTAGTAGGTTCTAGAGCTAGAAAAATGTTACGAATTATAATTAGAGACAGACAGTAAGTGTACATTAATTCCAATTATGTTCTACATAGTCATTTGGACTAGTGGTGTATAACCAAGGTAAAAAAAGAAAGAAATTATAATCTTTAATTGAATAGAAAAATATTTTTGTCGCTTTTTTGTTTTTCTCAATTGTTTTCTTCAACAATTTAAAAATTAAAAATTTCCATTATAAATTGCCACTGACTTTATTTCAAAAATATTCGTATGCGGAAATAATGTCGCTACTATATCCAACAAAATGAAATGAAATGTTAATGTTTTTTAACTTTTGTAACTTTTGTATCTTTTGTAATTTTTAAAAATGTAAACTGTAAAATTTTTGTAATTTATGTACTTGGAAATAAAGGCTATATTATTATTATTATTATTATTACTATATCCAACATTTTCATGTATTTCATGATTCACTTCTTCTCCTTGGTGTATATATTCTTAAAATGATATTTAATTTCCTAAAATGCACACAACTGAAAAGTTGGAAAACGAAACGAATATGGAACGTATTCGTTTTTTAAGATGACGTATAGTAACGGATATTTTAGTTTAGTTATTTCAGATATAACGATACCTACTTGATATCGTTACGATGCCCGCGGTTAACTTCTCAACCCTACTGATTGTCTTTGGTTCATAGTCAGCCATTATTGTTGTTTAAAATTGTCATCTAAGAAAATTTCAAGTATATATATTTATATAAAGACAGACAGAATACGCAAGTGTGCACAACCTCGAATGAAAAGCGTTTGCGTAATTCAGAAAAAAAAGCTAATTCTTCCGGTTTGCGATGTTATTTTTAACATTAATCTGACTAGATGAGTAACGAGACTGTATCAATATCGTTTTCATCGACCCATGTGCGACCATGGCTGGATATTGGGCTCTTGTAGTCAAGTTCTTGTTCTGTTTGCTTTTGCTCGAGGTCCCATAATGGAACTCAGCAGCGTCAACAAAGGTGCTACTGAGGTTTGCTCTAAGTAAGTAATACAAGACGTATTTTACGTTTTCTTGAAGGTTTTAATAGTTGCTATAGTCGAGGAAAACACCCAAGTATCTATAACGCATAGCGAAGACGAGGTCCCCGTAATCTGACTACACTTTTTAACTAACGATCGGGGGCGCCCGGACTGATACACTCAGGGAAAAACTACCTTTCCCAAACGGCCCCCTAAACCGAGGGCAGTCTCAAAGGAGATACCCTGAGAGAGTCGTTCCGCCCATCTACCCTTGACTCTGCCTTCGGGCCCAATCAGGAGAAGCTTCTGCGCTAGACCAAACACCTTGACGCCGCTAAAGGTCCCATTATGGATCCTACGGCACTTACACAACAGAAATAAAGCATTATATCGAAAATCTAAGCATGTAGGACGTGAAACAAGTATACTACTCGAAGTACTCGTATGTACTCGCAGTTGTATTGAAGACGATCGCATCAGCAATGTAAATGTGATGTTATTTGTACACTCATTGTTATGCGGCGGAGGTGGCGCCCACAGCTTATAATTGCAAAACTCATACCGTACCTCACTGACTGACTCACTGCCTCCGCGGAGGAGTGAGGAGTGTGCACTCTGTGGTGTGCATAAGGATTTTAACTGGAGTAGGCACTGTACGTACAAATTATACCAAACTAGCGGACGCCTGCGATTTTGCCCTCAATTAAGCCATGCTAATAAGGTCCTGTCGTAAAATCTGTTTATAGGAGAGGTGTACTTACTATAAACTACCTCCCTGCCAAATTACATCTTTATGCAACCTTCCCTTTTAAATATTTAGCTAGAAGATGGAAAATGAAATGGTCTGTCTTTGGACCCTTGACCGGGGAAGAAAACGTTTTTTTTAGTTTTGTCATTTATGAAATGCAGATATTGGATGAAATTTATGATATTGGGTTTGTTTTTCCGGGAAACACCAGATTGAGGGAGATTAGTAAATTTTACTAGCACACGTACATTTTTGCTAGCACACGTAAGGGGTTTCTGGTGGGGGGTTCTGTTTTCTGGGGTCTCATTGTTACGGCGGTAGCTACGCTCCTGATCGATCCCCAAACATCCAAGGAGGGAGGCCTATCTCTGCAGTGTGACATTCAGCTGATAATGATTGTAATGAGGTTTCCTGTGGTTATTGTTTGCTTCCGACCAATCTCAACGTCTACAGAACAAAGCCAGTGCAACAATAGCTCCACAATACTCTTATTATCTGGTGAGGCGCATTTACATAACAATCCACACGTTAGCGGCAATCGGCTACACATCTCAGCAGGTCGGGTTAAATTTAACTTAACAATGAAATATTTTTAGAATATCGATAGCTTAAGGTTCAAGAGTCATAGAGCCACATTTCGATATAATATCGTTATTACCTATATTCGGCTTAATGTTGTACACGAGTCTCCTCTCAGAATGAGAGAGGTCAGGCCAATAGATTGGCTGACTTCAAACACGAAGAAAATTAAGAACATTCTTTGGTATGCAGGTTTCCTCACGATGTTTTACCTTCACCGTTTGAGACACGTGATGCTTGGAGGCCGTTGGATCAGCTTCCACCTTCACACAGGAAGTAAAACTATAAGAAATTGTAATTGTTATCAATTGTAAATTATAATACTGTATGACTTGTTCATTTCAAAAGAGCAACTGTTGAGTTTCTTGCCGGTATCTTCTCAGCAGAATCTGCCTTCCGAACCGGTGGTAGAATCTTTACAAATAGTCAACTGACGTGTCAAAAGTGCTTGTAAATTGAGCCTACTTGAAATAAATGATTTTTGATTTGATTTGATTTGATTTGGTGATATTTAATTTCTTCTGGGCTTCACGGTTGATAATAATCCACAAAGAATCGAACTGCAGACCGTTCGCATACAGTGACGCCAGCCGATGGAGCAGATAAACAAGCAGGGCACGACCTTGAGCGAGCCGACCCACATGCGCGGCCTAGACACCGTGTGGAAATAGACGAACAGCTCGCGACTACTACAACCTCACCTACGACTGGCATTCCTCTACCCATATCTGATAGACGAAGAGCCATTATAGCCCAGTGGATATGACATCTGCCTTCGATTCGGAGGGTGTAGATTCAAATCCAATACGGAGCATGCACCTCCAACTTTTCAGTTAGGTATGTGCGTTATAAGAAATTAAATATCACGTGTATCAAAGGGTGAAGGAAAAACACGGTGAGGAAACCTGCATACTTGAGAATTTTATCAGGCTAACCCCTCCCATTCTTAGGCTAACCCCTCCCATTCTGAGGAGACAGTGAGCTGAATATCGGTTGAAGGTGTCTTCCCATACTCCTACCGTAGGTAGTGCGTATGGTAGCTTTGGAAAGTAGCAGGTTTCAGATAAGAGATCTGAAACCTGCTACTTTCCAAAGCTATCAGGTAAATTGTCCAAGAATAAAGTAACATATGAAAGCGAAAGGTTATCACGAAATCTCGAAAACCACTTGACGTACAAAGATCAAATTTGGCAGGGACGTAGTTTAAACTTGGTAGAGATCCTATATTCCCGGTTATATAGGGCCGGATTGAAGATTTCTAAAAGCGGACAAATGCGGAGGAATCTTGTCACCAGTCGCCAGATTATGTCGTGGCGCGCATCTCTTAGGCCTACTACTGATATACGCCCTAACATTCGTAAGATCACTGTGCCCCAAAAATAATGACAATGACATCATGCGCGTAACTGTTGCTTTACGTTTGGTACAAGATTGGAGTGGTAAGCGATGTTATTGTGTAGCATATTTCCTCTATATATAAAGTGGCCGGGTAAAAACTCTTCAAAGAGGGGCGGTGGTGAGATCCCCGCCTGCTGGTGTTGTCGTATCCACTCTTAACACAGTATTTTCCGACTAGTTAAAGAGGAACGGGAATAAATTTAAATAGAGCCCAGTCATTCCTCTGGATTTTGTGAAGAAGAACGAAAGAGTGTAACAGACGAGCCGGAAAAGCGTGAGCTATTAGAATTGACTAGGGTTAGAATCGGAGTACCGTCAAGAGCGAATGCCAGCGAAGGTACATATTTTTTTAATTACAGTACAGTACATTAAAAAATTCAAATCTATAATGTCCAAAATAAACAATAATGACGTCAGATCACGTGATCATATCAATTCAGAGCTTGTAACCACCATGCTGCACCAATGGGATTTTGCGAGACATACTTACATGCAACACCACTAACCTCCCAACTCCGCGATGCTACTGAGAATATACGACTATTCTATAATACGTATAATATAAAAAAACAAAGCCTCAATATTGTATAGTCTGACCTTTGGACCTAGACCTAGGACTCATAACTAAAACCCCAAGCTACATACGCTAACCAATGAATCAACGAAGCAATTAATGCAAAGTATTCGTCTTGTGAGGCAAATCAAATCAAAATAAATTTATTTCTTATTTAGGTTACATCATCATCACATCATTAAGATATGATGATGATGTCATAAAAACATGTACAGTTTTTATCATTATTTGGTACCCATATCTGCCGTTTCGATCGTAACGATTCATTAAGCTTGTAACTTAGACCATCACACGGCACGCCAACGCAAACGCATACATACGCTACATTAGGATACAGCACTTGCGTTGTGGTTTATTTGGACGCTAACGTTCGACGCGCATCGCAATGTCCTGTCTCGCAGTTGAGCGTTTAGCGCTACATGACTTTAGCGAGCGCCAACACGGAAATTAAACGTTTCATTTGTTTAATATTATACGTAACCGTAAAATAAAATTAGTTATAATGGTTTGGTTATTTAACTACCATTCAAAACTATTGTAATGATTCGGTAAGCTCATAACACGGGCCACCTAACAAGAGACGACAACGCAGATTATACGCCACATTTATACGAGTACAGCACTTGCGTTGTAGTTTATTTTGACGCTAACGTTCCACGCGCGCCGCACTGTCGTGTCTTGCGTTTTGCGTTTGACGCTACATGCCGTATAACGAGTGCCAACACAGAAATTAAACGATTCATTTGATTACTAAGTATTTAGATTGGTCAAGATTAGACATGATTCTCTATTTAATATACGGTTACAACGATATTGAATTAACCAGGCTGCCAGTCCACCGAAGCGGAGCGAGGCAGCGGAGCCGGGAAACGGAGAAATTTGAGAGAAACCAAAAGGCTTGCACAAAATCGCCACTGATCTTAAGTGAACAGGATCTTGCGAGCTAGTTTAAAAATTCATATAAAACCGATAAGCGAAGAGGGGAAACGGAGCGAGGTTAAATATTTTTATTTATTGAGCATAGTCTGCAACTCCGCTCCGCATTAGTCCGTTTCTCCGCTACGCTCCCTCGCTCCGCTTTGGCAGCCTAACTTAGCGTAAATTCATTATGTACGATGAATACCTACGTAATTAACGATTTATTATCGTTAAACTTTAGAAATTCAACTAAACGCTACAAAAATCTCCTACTTACATTTCACTTCTACACCTGTGTAAAATCTAAGAGTAGAAAGTGTCAAAACTCTTCATTTAATCTTATTAGTTACTGCAATAACAAATATTACAATAATTTCAAAACGCAAAAGACACTATAATCACAATTTATGAATGTAATTAATTTGTATTAATACTTTTAAGTACAACAAAAACAAAACTTTTTTGTATTAGAATTTATGAGATTATATTTAAGTTAATACCTTGTAATATACGAGTTGATACTAGATACTTACCGGTTATGGTTTGTGTTAGTTGCTACCGTTGCGTTGCCAAGCTCTGGAGATTAAGTAGTTAATACTAAAGCGAAGACTTGCGTCGACAGTGACGTAAGCAATTGCGTTTTGCGTTAAACATATCTCTAATGAGTTATTGAAATCGACGCAGAGTGACTGGACGCAAAATTGCACCACACTGTAGATGCAAGTCTTAGTGTAGTCCTCGCTTAAGTTAAGTGAACAAAAAATTCTTCTGAAGGTTTTGAGATATTACCTTTGATTTAACATCAAGTGAAAATGCAGTCTAAAGGTAATAGAGCACTGACATAGTAAGAAAACAGTTTTTGATTTTCTCTAGCCCTAACAACAAGTATGCAGAATTTCACGATCGAACGAGTAGCGAAAACATATTGTACAAATAAATTCACACGTAGTTTAAATGGCATGTGTATTACTCGTATGTCGATACTGTGCAGTAGCGGTATTCTATATGCTATTGTAAATTCTGAAGTCGTCTCTATCTCTCCCTGTCTATAGTTTCGTGTGAGATAGAAAGTGATAGAGACTGATTCGCAACTAACACTGACCATTTAAAACATCGTAACTGCTTGAAAACGCAGCTACATTTTCATCGATAAAAGTCGAGTAATTCAGTCTTGTATCCTTACTAAACACTTGTACATATGTTTTCTGTGCTAAAAGTACGTTTTTCTTTTTGTTTTCAAGACTAAATCAGTGATCCGATTTAGACAAATTTTGGTACAGTGATAAATGGGAACTTGGAGCAGAACATAGGCTCCTTTTTATCCTGGAAAAATCTACGATTCGATGCGGGATTTGTCATATTCGTCCGCTAGTCGTCATATGAATATCTCAAGACCTTCAAAAAAAGCCTACCTGCTACAGCCAGCCATTGCGAAGCTCCACACAGCTGCACAGCTCACCACTGACCTTGATCTCCACCTCGTAGTACACAGAGAGAGGCGAGCGTACCCTGACATGCGGCGGCAGCACCACGGGGCGCGCGGGCGGCGGGCCCGGCGGGATGGCGCGGCCTCGCTCGAGCAGCGCTGGATGCTGGCCGATGCGGATCGGTGGACGCTCCTGCTTCAGTACTGCAACACGAAATGTTATTAGGAATCGTCTATCAAACCAGGTTAATAATTTTTTAGAATTATTTAACCAAAGCTAAAATCGTTATCAGCATTTTAATGGTACCCTCCTTATAGGAGAGGCGACATTGGGCTTGGACCTACCACGCTGTTACAATGCGGTTTGGTGGGGCTTAGTGATGCTTTGATTCTTTAATCATCATACAACAGACCTTTATAATAATGCCTCTAGCAATAGCTCAATGGTAATAGCGGTCGGACTTATCGCCGAGGGGTGGTGGTTTGATCCCCGCCCTGTTAGACTATTGTCGTACCCACTCCTAGCACAGTCTTTTCGAATAGTTGGAGGGGAATGGGAATATTGGTCACATTTAAAAAGATACAGCAAATGTTCTTTAATTTAAAATAAAACAAAAAAATGACCTCGACTGACGGTTTTGCAAAACCAAAACCATTTTTTTTTCCTCTGAATTTTTTTTTAAAATAATTTTCAGCAGGCCTACTTCATAGCCCAACCCATGTTTCGAATCTAGGAACACGCGATCTTACTCCACATAGGCTACTGGACCAACGAAACAGCAAGTTTTTTTTTTTTTAATTTTTTGCTGCTACGTTGCTTGTTCCAGTGGTTAGCCTATGATCAAACGATCCGTTGGCGCTATTTTACAAGCATTTGGCATCATCAACTGCCAATTTTTAAAGCCCAAAGTGTCACGCCTTACTAATTAACAGAGTGGGTAATTAAGAACTAACACTGACTGTGATTCTGGTTGGCGGGCATAGGGTGATAATGATCCATTATGTAACGTTCACTATCAGATGTAAAGAGACTCCACGACTGTACTTGCTCTGTGAGGCACGGGGGTGAAACACTGCCAATTACCTAATTCTAAACTACTGCTGAAAATTTAGTTTTCTGAATGAAACATCCCTGTAAAAGTTGATTTTCAAAGATATTCTTTTTAGTTTGTTAAAAATACAGTAAGGTTAGAAAAGTGGTAATAATCAGATTTTTACACATAATCAAAAAAAAGAATAACAAATATAATTAGAAATAAGACAAGCGTTGTTAATAATTACAAAACATTAGTAAGTATCTTATAATAGTGTACAAGTATTAGGGTCAGCGCACACGGCGAATCCTCTTAAAAGCTTAGCATATTTTTATCGCATATTATATAGCTGCAGTCTGTTTAATACAAAAACATCTTCATAACTAGTATAAAACAAAATCGTTTCCCATTTTTGTACTCTTAGATATTTAGACTACGTAAAGTATTTTAATTACGGTTTTCAGCAATAGATAGAGTAATTCAAGAGGAAGGTCTATGCATATATTTTAACAACAAAAAATACCGACAAACTTTGAGCTTTTAGAAGATATCAAAGACATGGCCATCGTAGGCTTTGATACCCATATGCGCGAGTCTTTCAACCTTTATAATATCAATATTATAAAGATTGAATTGAAGAAAAGAAGAAGGCTTGATGATAACTGAAAAGAAGCAGGCGTAACTTTGTGGAAACATTAAGAACAATGAATAATTAATGAATTACGCTATTCTAGCTGTACGTACATTTTACTCTGAAACCGGAGCATCCTCAGGAGAGGATCAATCTACAGTGTTCAATTGCAAACATTAACTTTACAATCTTGATGATTATATGTTAACATCATTTGTTATTCGCGGATTATTAAGTTTTTTTAGTAGCGAACTACACCAATGATTTTTGCCCATCACAAAAGTGTCCATCGTGCCTAATGAAGTTTTCACTTCACCAATTAGTAATACACACGTTGTTAATTATTGTACTGTATGTAATCCAGTCATTTCCTAATTACACAACATGTTACAAAGCCGACTGTTGACTCATGAATATAATTAGGACTCGGTTTATTACCGCACATTTGTCGGCCGTATCTCTGTGTTACGTCACGGAGGATTCATCCCAAAAATGAGGAATTTTTTAATCAAAACAACTGCATTGTATTCTAGAGGCCATCTTGGTTTTAGTCACGCCACATGAGTCAATAAACACCCTAAACGCAACAGTGAAAAACACAGAATCATATTTAGACTGATACCGCCGCAGCAACACTCCAAGACATCGGATGTGGACGACCTGCCAAGCTTCTGGAGTGAGCTTGGGGATGGTCCAATGGAAAGCACAGATCATCGGACCCATGCACAATATTTAGAATTAATTTGTTTTTCATTTAGATGACCCGATGAACTTCGCACCTATTACACTACCAAATACCGTGGCTTCCTAGTGGTACATTTTCAAAATCGGTTCAGTGGATCTAGAGATTACCTCCTACAATACTGTCTGTAGTGGGCTCAAAAAAGGCTGATAATGAATGTATGTTTCGTCACGAGATAAGTCGTTGACGCACTAGGCCTGCAGAAAACGCAAGCTACGTAAGATTTAATGACAATGTCGATGATTGAACAAAGAGGGAATTTAATGACAATGTCGATGATTGAAAGTCGAGTCACCGCAAAAAAACGTAACTAACAGAGGTTGATATCTCTTTCCGCTACCGCTCGTGGCTTGCGCTGCGATTATCACAATTTGACCCAGTTCGTCAATTGCCGTATTACCTAATTCGTGTAAACCGTATGTGGCCCCAAGGCCCGCACTGCACACCGCGCGCTAAGTGCCCGCGTTTGTCTATAGTGTTGCCAGCCAGGAAAGTTCAATTAATCGGGACTTTTGTTTTCAAATCGTCACGATTTGTTCACGAGTTATAAAACCATGTTTTGTAAATTATCATTTGTCGATATCTTTTGCCAAATCAAATACCTTTATATACGACCGTCTAAAAGTTATTTTCTTATCTCTATAGAGAGAACAGTTCTGAAATTATCAAATATGTTATTGGGCGCTTGTGCTGTCATTTATCGACTTAATTGTTTTAAGCCAAATAGTTCCAAGGTTAAAGGGTAGAGTCTAGTCGATCGTATTACACCGTATGATGTTAATAAAGTACGTAATGCAAGTCCGAATAGCCCCTCCGGTTTTTTATATTTTGACAAGTAACGTGTCCTATTATTTCCTGTCCCTCTACAACTAAGCGTTAAATTTGAGATAAAGAAGTCACTTTCTTTTCCGTTAAAATTACGGAACCCAAAAAGACCCTTGAAATCGGGGCGTCCCGAGCTACGTACATTACTGGCAACACTATTCGTGCTAGTATGTAAAGCAAATATGTGCCTTCGGTGAAGCCGCCCGCCGCCCGGCAGATGGTATGATCTCGTCTCGTGTTGGGATAACTGCTCCGAGGTTTATGTTACACAATGCTTGAATGTTGAACGTTATGATCGCGGAGTTGCATTTCGCTAGACACCGTACGCACCACCACCACACCACACCAATGTACGAAACATTTCATCGGTGCACCGTTGCCGGGCTTCTGTTTTGGATTGGACACTATTTAAATTATGTTTCATTTTAGTTCTGTATGAAGCCACTACGTGTGTGTTCCGCAGTTGCATCAAAAACTACTGATCCGAATCGGAAGGCATTGTAGTTATCAAAATGCATGTTTTCAGGGGAAGATTTTAGATACCAAGTTCGAATGTGATTCTTCAGTTTCACTTCTTTATACCCAATCCAATTAGTCTGCCCATTGGATAGTCAACGGCATTGGGACATGGCGGGCTTAAGCTCCATTATCCCTCTCCTATAAGGATGGAGGTCTGTCCCAGTAGTGGGCTGTCAAAATAGGCTGATAATGATGTTGATTATACCCAAACCGATTGTATAAATTGTCAAATGCGACTGTGCGACAAATTACCTAAGCGGATGATTTATGCAAATCCTCGTAAAACATCGGCGCGAACGCAAGTATCTTTCAACACGCGATGCTAAGTGACATTTCACTTAGAATACTTAGAAGCGGTTAACGCATACGCGTGACGTATGGGACGAACTGGAACCGGCCTCGTGGCGTGGTGTAACCATGGAGTATCTAGCGGGCATAAAAAACGGCAAAGCTAACGCTTTAACAATTTAGTAAAAGTGTTTAAATCCACCCCCGATCTCAACGCCGATTGTAGAACTAGACGCCCGAAAAACGTCCTTATGAACCTTCATCATCATATCAGCTGAATAAAGTTCAGTGCAGGACATGAGCCTTTTGTAGGGACTTCCAAACATCACGATCTTGAGCCGCCTGCATCCAGCGAATCCCTGCGACTCGCTTGTTGTCGACAGTCCACCTGGTGGGGGGTCAACACTGCGTTTTCTAGTGCGGGGTCGCCATTCCAAAACCTTACGATGACATATTGACCGACGCTTCCCAGGCAACACAGACAAAAACTACACAACGTCTTCGCCGGTGAACGCCATCCACGGTTAAGGGGGCGTCAGGACATACACTCAGGCCAAAACACCCTTCTCGAACGGACCTCTAAGCCGAAGTCAGAGTCTCAGAGGAGAACCCCAGGCCGCTGAGGCCCCATTAAGGAGCCAACGTTACTTTAAAAAATTATAAAAACAACCAACCACCAAGTTTCGCTTCTTTTAAAATTATGTCCAACTTTCCCTTGAATACAAATATACAATACTAAGTTTAAGCAGGTATGGATAAATATCATAATTATTTCAACTAAGCATAGTTTACAAGCACTTTCGAAAAGTCAAGTTTGACTATTTCTAAAGACTCTATCACCGGTTCGGAAGGCAGGTTCTGCTGAGAAGAGCCGGCAAGAAACTTAACAGTTGTCGTAGGATATTTTACGAGTAATTTACAATCTCTTATAATTTTACTTCCTGTGGAAACTGATCCAATGGCGTCCAAGCATCTTTATCATTAAGGAATTCATAAATTGTATAGTAACCTCGACGTAGAATCTAAATGTTTTTTTAACTCAATCCCAAGGACTAACAGGTCTGCGTCGCAGAGACCTACACTGTTCGACGTAAAAAGATGAAATTTGACAGGGAGGTACTACTACCTCCCTGTCAAATGTCAACACCCGCTCGTCTCTCGTAACTTACGCCTACGGGCCGGTCGACCTCACGAGGTGACAATGCCGCTAACACTGTTGTTCTAGTGACGGAGGCCGCTGAAACGAGTCGCTTGTGAAAGCTTGTATTTGCATTTACGACACGCTCGTAGCTATTAGACAATCGGCAAACATCGTGTCACAGCGTTTCACTTAGGTACAGGTAGTTACCGTCTTTCTAGGGACGGTACGAGGTTCCATAATTGGCGACGTTTGACTACAATCATGCCTGATGGAACAGAATGACGAGGTCCAAGTCGAGCGAGCTTGCCTAGAAAGAGCCTATCTATAGGTCACAAATCAACAGATTACAAGTTCCATAATTGGCTTGCATTTGACTTCATGTCTGATGAAGCTCAATTTGTTTAGGCTGAAGCGCGCTTGCCTAGTAAAGGCTATTTATTAATGTCAACAGTATCACTTTTCTACGTTTTCGAGATTCCATAATTGGCTTGCGTTTGACAACATCATGCCTGATGGAAAGCAATGACAAGGTCTTGCGGCGCGCTTGCCTAGGAAAAGTTTTGTCAAACACTCCGTTTGGTTATTTTTTTTTTTTTTTTTTTATTCTTTACAAGTTAGCCCTTGACTACAATCTCACCTGATGGTAAGTGATGATGCAGTCTAAGATGGAAGCGGGCTAACTTGTTAGGAGGAGGATGAAAATCCACACCCCTTTCGGTTTCTACACGGCATCGTACCGGAACGCTAAATCGCTTGGCGGTACGTCTTTGCCGGTAGGGTGGTAACTAACCACGGCCGAAGCCTCCCACCAGCCAAAAAATATATACCATCATGGTCAAATATTTGAAAATTGAAATTTTTTAACTATGTCTCAAAAAATCTAACACAACGTTACCGAACAATCTAAGACCCTTTTAAAAAAGTATCAACCAGCCTATTAACCACTCGACCGATGCGGCAGATGAAAAGGTATACCGACACTGATAAAGTCATCAGCAAGAGCGCTAGAATCCTAGTGACCCACAAACATTAGGGTCAAGGGGTGCTGTGACACGAGGCGGTAATCTAATCTGAAGTGAGGATTACAGGCGGCTCGTAATTTCCTGTATGATCTCATACTCCGCACCATCTGTTTAGATTCCCGCACTATTTCTATTACTAACAAACCGGTACACATAGTTTTAACCGCATCAATATGTCGAAAAATTATGTGCCTACATAATAAATGATATCTTTCCATAAAAACTGTATTGTGACAAAATTTAAAATTAGTCCTTGGGCCCATAGTTAGCGACCAAGTCTCGGATCCGTTGATCGCTAATTATGGGCCATATTAGAAGGCTCAAAGTCAATCAGCGGACAATGAAGGGAGTTGCACTTGGGAGTTTCTTTGTGTGATCGAATGAATCAGAATGAGGAGATCCGCAGAAAATAAGTCACTGACATAGCTCAGTGAGTCGGAAAGCGCAGTGTTCGTCGAAGGGTAGACTGAGGACATCAAGCGGGTTGCAGGGAGCCGCTGGATGGTGGCGGCTCGAGACCGTTGTTTGAAAGTCCTTGCAATAATATGTTCAGCAGTGGACGTCCATCGGCTGTTAATCATGACGATGATGTACAAAAATAATATGTCAAATATTTTCTTTTTTATACCATTAACCAACGAGATCATCAAAAGTTAGTCAACTGTCGCGGGCTCATTAATCAGCAGAGGCGAGGGAACGGCTCGTCAAAGTCACTGTCACTCGCGTGCATAGCGGAGTTGCGTAGGACGTGGCTTGCACTAAATTTAGCGAGGCGTAGTTTTCAATGGCAGACGCTAGGCGAACCCACATCTGAAGTTTTGCTAGAAATTACAGTTCGTGCGTTGTAGCATGGTGCGAGTGACAGTTGTATGGCGTTCATAATAACGAATTGTCGACGATGAACGAATTGTCACCCGCACCATACTACAGAGCACAAACTGTAATATTCATTGTTTTCGATGAAAAATCGTAGACTAAATTCAGCAGACAGTAAAAATTTCCACTAAACCTTGACAAGTTATATACCTTACCTTTCCTCATGAATCACTCTATTTATTGGTAAAAACCTTTTACAATATGTATAGAAACATCATCAAGTGGGCCAGAAAGGTCGTCAGAAAATTCAAGTTATTATAGTATTTATAGATGATGAAACAAACGCCTGGATGTTAATGTTCACGGCTTCTACTAAATGATATCGAAGTACAATAACTTTTAAGTGATTACAATGGTTAGATTGTAAATTCGGATAGAAATTAACATATCATTAAATATGACTTAAAACTACATTAGTCTGTTATTAACAATCACATATCTGTTAACCTAACCTAAATGAGTAATAGCACGAGTAAATAAATAAATAAGTATTAGTAAGTAAATTAAACACCCCAAAAACCCATGCATCAAACAAAAGTTCCACTAACTGTCTTGCTGGTAGTTCGAGTCCACTGCAAAATGCTCTCCCATACTGTAGACGGGCACCCCAAAGTTCTGTCTTAGACACGAACTGTTACTCCTCTTCATGGCTTCAACGATCATCTTGGTCGACTTCCCGACGTTATCCGCACGCTTGATATACGCCGCAATATCAACTCCGCACGTGCTGTTGATCGCCGTGCGGCACTCGGTTGCGGATTGCGTCGTTCCGCACACTTCGTTAAGCAACTGAAGTACGGCCAGTTCCGTCTCGAATATGACCTCGCAGCAACCTAATGCGGCACATCATGTGGGACATACAATGGAATGTGTGTTTACAAAAACAATACAGCCATCTGCTACTAAAGGTCGCTGCATAACGGGAGGACGTTGAGTTTCCTCGCATACGGGAACCACGCCAGTCAGAAAACGCCAACGAGCTCTTTTCTGTAGTTTTCCTACATTTTATATGGACTCGCCGCACACGCAATGTAGTTGTGACGTAGTTCCCGTGTGCGACAACACTAAAACGTTGACGGGACGACGTTTTATATAACACCAGTCACCATTGTCCTGTCTGGACTCCGTAACGTATACCTACATTTACGTTGGTATGTATTTTATATTAAAACGATATTTCCAAATTTTGTCATTCCGTCCCGTTTCGGAATAAAACAAAACATTTCGGACCTATACAGCAAGCTTTAGAGTGTGATACACACCAAAAAATAGTTAAGGCAGAGTTCACACTTGACGTAATATCAACCGTTCCTTGTGAGCAAGCTTTAGTCAGTGCTGCAGTGAACAACAAATGACATCTCCATATCAAAGCAGGCTCATAATCAGTGACTTATAAAATAAAAAATATATGTCATCATGAACATTAGTTGGTAACTGACATTACGTCAAGGTTGAATACTAGCTAAATCTCTCTAAGTAATCAATAAACATTTTCAGATTATACCACTTATTTCAAGTTTAAAAACTGTAACTATAGAGTACTATCGCAGGCAGGCAAGATGCTACAGGCCCACAGGCCCTGGATCAAGGGGTTGTTAACTCAAAGGTAATCTAACAAAATAAACATATTATAATGTAACAATTTGTTTCCCCATTCAATGAATTTTTCACAGATTTCAGATGGTATAGTTACACCGCCACGTTTAACAACTTGTTGACTATGATTGATTATTATTATTTGCTGTTTGAAGTAGGCTTTAAATTACTTTTGTACTACTTGAAGATTTTTGTAAATAACTGCATTACACTGTTTTTTAGCAAGTTAGCAGGTTTTTAGCAGTTTGTTGCAACCACAAAATTATTATTATTTTTAGTGAAGTCTTCAACACAATGTGTTACAAAAAAGAAAGTCACTTAAGTATGTAACACAATGGTATTAAGGAAAACCTTCACATGAATATTATGAATATATTATCTTTTAGGGTTGTCAGATACCCCATTTTGATAAATTTTTTGGACAATGTCGGTTGTAAGCTTCTTCTTAGACTTGGCTTAACAAAAAAAACAGCACAATACACAATAAATAACATTAAATAACATCAAAAATATTAAAATTCTTAGCTCTGACTTTATAATGCTATGTCTATAATATTGTATAACTATAACATTATTTCCTTACAATTTTTTTTAACTAAACATGACCTAAAGCCTACTACAAACTCGTAAACTTTGAATCATTGTCTGGTATAATATAGCATTAAAATAGAACAGAACCGGTGGCATGCACAATATTTTAATGAGGTAGACACTATTTTAATTATGAGTAGAAATTGATTATTTCTTAGTTAATTATATTTAATACTAATACTTGAATTTAAAAAGAAACTTGTCTCTCACATATAACTGAAATGTGAAAACATCTTCAAAATATAAATGTTATTTTATGGCAAGTTACTGTCTTGTGAACAAAGCTAGAATCTAGAGCCACAAAGTTGGCTATCAATAAAACCTTGTCACTGCTGTCAGTGATATTAGGAATATAATCATAACCCCTATTGTGTGTGTGACCATGATGGATATGATGATCCATCATGGTCACCCTAACCAAACATCAATTCATGGTCTAGTATCCTATTCTCAAGAGTATTATTGTGCAGTAAAATCCCATAGCTGCCTTGAGTTGAGTGGAACTCATGGTTACCATAGCACTAGTCTGTCATCTTCAAAGGGCTGTCTTTAACCTAGGCCACATTGTGAAATGTTAAGTGATTATAGTTAAATTAATTTGGTCTACACATTTTATTGTATTGCTGCAGTTTATTGAATGGCTCAAGTCATATTGGCTGCCCATATCAACACAATGCAAACTGTAATATTCTTGGATTAAATTTAATTCATAGAAGTCTGTATCAACATGGGCAATAACAACCCCTTGTGTGCAAAGTTTTCAAAGGGCAGTTGGAGCACAAGTTCCAGAATTAGGGGATGTAAAAAATTTAACTTTAAGTAGAATTTTTATAGCATAAGAAACTGGATGCTTCGAATGAAATATTCTTATAGAGTCGGGCAATGGACAAAATAATGTTTAGAACCTTAGATCTAGATAATTAAAAGATAAATAAGGTCTGAAATATTGAAACACTGCACAGTAGGAGAACTTGTTATTACTGTAAGATTTAAGCATATTTCGTGTAATCTACACTGACAATGGAGTTTGAGTATGGATATTTACTTAAAAACAACAAATATTACAGTAAAGTTTTCCTTATAGTTCCTATAATGTGTTTGTGTTTGTTAACTGCTACAAATAATATTAAATTAATCCCTTTCAAACTCATCATCAACAATCATTATTTGGCTCACTGTGCACGTGCTCATTTGAGCACAAGTTAACGAGGGGTTAAACTTTAGTCCACCACACTGGCCCAATGTGGATAGGCAGATTTCACACATGTACAGAATTTAGAAAATTCTTAGGTATGCAGGTTTCCTCACAATATTTTCCTTTCACCGTGTGATATTTAATTTCGAAAAACGCACAGTTGGTAGTGCATCCCCCGGACCAGATTTGAACCTTCGCCCTCCAAATCAAAAGCAGAGGTTGAGTTTATTTTATTAAAAACAGTTATTACTTTATTGAGTTGGAGAATAAATTACAATACTTATATTTATATTTTCAAAAAGTTTACTTATATTACTTGTGTAAAGAAATAAAAATTTTGTTGGAAAATTGTTAATATTAGTACTTATTTAATTAGTCAAGTAGAAGTTTTTAAATAACTATAATATAAATAGTGCCATTTGAGTGTTATACTTAAATATACATTTCTATATAATTCTAATTATATTATTATGGAATCAGATAGGATCTGTAAATACTATTAATAGTTTAATTTAACAACATTTGTACCAATAATAATTGTAGTAGAAGTTTTAGTCTTAATCTGCAAATTGGATTTTAAAAGCAATATTAATATTCCTAACATTGAGAAACAATAAAAGATTTTAGGAAGGGCCTCCAAGCCCTTAAGAATTAATATTATTATAAAACATTAAATAACAAAGCAAAACAAAACTTTATCCTGCATTATGCATTTAATATTTCTCTAATACAAGTGGAGGCCACATTCCAATCAGATCTTTGTAAACATATACTCTGTCAACAACTGGACCGTCACTTATTTGCACAGTAATATCTTGCTCTTGAGAACAGCAAATATCAAATATCTAGTTACTAACCGTGGAAAGCTCAAGATTAGATTAAACATCCCAATTAAACATTCTGTAACACTTTTCTAAGATTCTACTTATAATATTTTAGCATAACATGAAAGGTTTTGTAAGATAAACATCTCTAATGAGACGTAAAAGCGGTACATCGCGTATAATTAGATTTAGTTTTGTAAGAGTCCAGCGATATTGACATTGAGCTAAAGATAAAAATACCAATTTACCTGCCTCCCGGTCGAACTTGTTCGGCTTGAGATGGTCCGCAGAGTGGCCCACGATCAGCGGAGACAGAATCCTGGGCCACAGCACGGCAAAACAGCCAACAACAATCACAAAAACGAACATGGTCTTCCGCGGACCAAGCACCTCATCATTCGCCATTCTGACGTCGTGTTTTCGTATCGCAATTCGCAATTCGCGCACAGAGCCGGTCGCACTCTACGGGAACATCGTCGTGTGTGATAAAAATAAAGATTTTCGCTTCGACAAACGAAGAAGCTACGAACGAAACGAAATTACGAAAGTGCAGTGACAGCTGTCACTGGCACCCTCCACCCCGCACCGTTACGGGAGCGATCGCGATAACGCATCCTAGACTTCGCTACGGGAGCATTCATCTTCTGACTTCTGACACCTTCCGTTCTTCGCACGTCGAACGCCGGTGGATTGAGCTGGCTCGATGTGACACAGCCGTATATGACAGTCAATCAGCTATGCCGACATCTTGCCTTCCCAGCCACCGGCTTTTTTTTGTAGTTTCGTAGAGCGGTCACTGCAGTACTTCCAATATTTACAGAGTGGATTAGCGTGTGGACGAGCGTGCGGCGCTCGCGGGCAGGCCTCGGTACAATATGCCTTGGCGCGGAGGCGGCGCCGGCTATTAACCCTTCCCCACCGCGGCATACTCTGCACGCGCTCAGATGAATACCAATTAGACATTCTATGTAGGTATTTGTCATTAGACGGAGGCAATATGGTACTCCAATACTTACTTCTCCGTCGCCCTCACCTCTGATGTAGTTTTCCATTAGCAACCCACATTATATCTTGTTAAATTGTCAAAACCTACGGCTGCCCTTAGTCTTAACCATCTTCCGATAGTGTGTTGGGATCGGATCGGATATCGTCGGACTCCACCTACACTATTTCATTTCTTATCTAGTTTACCTATTTCCGACAATCGGAAGGAGTAGGGAGTCCATAAACACACTGCTTTATGAAGTAACTACTCTTCAAGCAGTTATAATTGAAAACTCCACGTTGCTTATCTTAAGTAATTTTGAACCTACGTACGTTTGCTAGGGATCCACATCTTAACGACACAGTTAGAAGGACTGTACAACTATACGTACCTACCTGTAACTTAACGACATTCTTATACAAGTTTGGTCACACGATAACAAATCCCTTAGTACGTGATCGGAAAGCGTAAAATAGTTTTCGACTTTCTTATGTCACAGGAAATTTCCGATTGATCAGAATTCCTCGTATAGTATAGATTAAAACAAATGACCGACTCTATCGTGCCTTTGTATGTACCGAGTATGCATAGTGATAGGTGTAGAATCACAAAAAATTAAAATAATGTCCGTTTAGTAGATCCGCCCCTTATGTAACCCCTGGAATTTCCAGATCCAGGATATCACACCAATAATTGAGTGTCATCATAAAATAGCACATAATCTTTTTTAGTCACTATTATTATACTACAGGCTATCAGTTCAGAATTGAGCCATACGGGCATGTACCGTACCTATTGTGTTTCTTAAATGATCATTATCTACAATATCTTTATAGAGGTGAGCTTATCATTTAGAATGTTTTTTATTTAAAAGAATATTTGCCATATATTTTTTTACTCAATATGACCAATATTCCTGTTTCTTCCAACTAGTCCGCAAAGATTGTGTTAGCAGTGCGTACGACAATAATCCAGCGGACGGGATCGAAACCACCACCCCTCGGTGATGAGTCCGGCCCTTTTACTGTGAAGCTGTTGAGGCTTAAAATTTTTCATATCATGATAATATGATCGTCTACTTTACTTTACCACACAAAGTCGGTCGGTCGGTCGACACTCGAGATGCATAATCGAGGCGTGCAATCGTACTAAGGGCTTAAGATGAGTATTACTCTACAAATGCTCTCGAGAAACGAATGCTTATGTAATTAGTGGCGCTCATTTACATGAATACAAATAGGTAAGTTGCCTACTTAGAATTTTCTCATAAGAAAACGGTTAAAATGCGCACATATATTTATTTATTTATTCTAGGAACCTGTTACATTAATGCCTCCTTGGTAAAGTAGTTACTTTTGTTGCTTTGGATCACAAGTCTCCGGATTCGAGTGCTGGGTCGGGCTATGAAGTACTTAGCTTTTCTTTCTTCGACGAAATTTTCAGATTTAATTCCAGACCGGAATTGAGGAGTTAGCGATGTTACGTCTTTAATATTTGTTCAATAAAGATTAAAACCAGTGGCGTAGCGTGCCTCGGAGGGGCCCTGTATCAAAATTATTTGGGGGGCCCAAATGAAGGGTAAAGAATTCACGCAAAAGAAACAAAAATGATCGGTTAAAGTAAATATGACAGTGACTTAACCTATGTAGCATGTTTCCAACTTTTGGGCGTACACTTAACCAGAAAAAAAAAGAGTGGATTAACTACATTTTTACTAATTCTTGTTTTCACACGCAAGGGGCCTGTAGTCCGGGGGCCCCGTATCTTTGATACGGCTGATACGGTGGTAGCTCTTGATTAAAACATTGTCACTCTAAGCTCGCCAACCCGCACTGAAGAAGCGTGGTGGTTCTAAGCTCCACCATGTCCCTTCTTTTTATCTGTAATCGTTTAAAACTCTATTTTGGTCTAAGATTTCCGGGCATGAAGTTTTCAGGATCAAGTTACGAAATCTATAGACGTAAATTCTTAAATGAAATATTAGGTAGGTACCTAATTACTCTTGTAAGACTTGCAAGAGGTTTCTTTTGAGGTTTTTAAGGTTACTTTTCTTGTAAGGTTTGGTTTTGCAGTGGGCCGTTAAAATGTGCTGATAATGATGTTTACACATGGCGAGTCAACTTTTCTCTATATCTTTATTGCACAATCTTTTTATCGCATTTGCCCTCGGTCCGATAGGTTTAATAGCTTTCTACCACTTAATTTAGTTCGGAAATAGTAGCGCACTTTTAATCCGGATAAACCTACTTACAAGTCGTGATAGCCCAGTGGATGTGACCTTTGACCGCTTTGTCGATCACTATCAGATATCAATATGTGACAATGAGCGAAACCGACGGCTCGCCGTGCTTTCCGAGGCATGCGGTTTGCTTTCACCAATTTTACGACTCCATGCTTTGAATTTTCACTGAAAATTACTGAAAAACTAAAAAAGAATAGCTTAGTATTCAGTCAGGAGATTCGTAGAAATCACTGACATGGCTCAGCAAGTCGCGGAACTTTCGAAGTTCAAAAAATCTACGGACTTTGGGGTCCCAAGGTGCTAGAATGGCGACCCCACACCGTAATGCGCACACTAGGTGGACTGAGCACATTTAGTGGGTTGCAGGGAACCGCTGCCGGCTCGAGACCGATGTGTAGGAAGTCCATGCCAGAGGTCTATGTCCAGTAGTGGACGTCCATCGGCTGTTGATGATCATGATGATGATGATGACGATGATGATTGTGTGCTTAGTTTTAAATAAATTTGTAAAATGGTGTTAAACAAAAAAAAAAAGCTTGGCTGAGTTTGTTGTGGGCTCTTCTCGGACCAAGGCGCGTCTGGAGCCCTCGTAACTATAGTTTTAAGTTTTCGACTATTATTACCACCATTAGATTAAATTAAATTATGACATAATCTTGACCTTTCAAATGTGCTTGTAAACTAAGCCTAATTGAAATAAATGAATTTTGACTTTGACTTTGATGCGCTCAGTATTTCATATCAAACCAGGACCTCTAGTACCGATATCACTAGATCAACAACCCCAACGAGGCAGTCGGTCTACTGAATCCCGCTACATATAGTTATCTTTGCTACTCCTTCTAAGCCACAAATCAAACAATATACCTAATATTCAAGCGCGCGGTAGAACTAACGACATTTTTTACAAGTTCGACAGTTTGCGGCCCATCGGTATTCGGCTCACGCGCATCCCCTCCGCCGAACAATGGTTGGTAGCACTCCTTTCCACGCAGGAAACGACGCACGCGCATGCATTACAAAACACCTACCCACCGCCATATTTTACAACACAGCCCGTTGAGCAGCCTGGAAACGGTGGAGACAGTTGCCATAAAGGTAACATCCTGGTACGCTTCCGTCCATCGGTTTTGGCCCAGGAAACGCGTGATTCACATTCAAGTCGACTCTTAAAATTGTTTTCTGTTCGCTTTTAGGGTCGCACTGCACCCCCGTGGTCGTAAAGTTGCGGTATTAGACAATTTTTATTTGAGGCACGTTTTTGGTGACCGCCTGTGGTACCAGAAACATCATAGTCACTTTAGTTTAACGAATTATTAATATTTTACATAGATGAATATTTTGTATTAAAAACCGCCTGCTTGTTTTCTGCTACGTGTGTCAATTCTGAAACCTTGCACGTCCTTTTACCACAACGTTATCAACTTATTCAAAAGGCCCCATATAGGGCCAGGCCTACCTCCTTGTAGGATAATATTTCATTAACCTGCTACCTCCCCAAACCACCATGTTTAAATTCATAATAATAATATTTCCTATTTACCTACCAATCGTACTTATCTACAGTAGGTACGTACAGTGTGGAATGACAAACTTTCGGTTCGGCTTTTATAAATAGTTCGAAGTTCTGACTATCGCAGGTTATTGATTCATTTAGAAGCACTTGGGTAAGTAAATTAGAGTTATTTTAACAATCTGTCTCAGCCTGCACCTGGATGCCAGATTGGTAGTAGGTTTTGTTCAGGTTTTAAGTAGATCAACAAAAACATTCGGCAGACCAATTGTAGTGTTGCTACATTCCGCGCATTCCATAGCATTCCAACATTCAAATGGAGCCTATTAGTTGTTTTTGACACGTTTTAAGATATTGATATCCTGAAAATTTTGTAAAGAATACTTTGAAATGGCTGGACGTTAACGTCCATGTTTATAATGGCCCAGTACCTTATAGGAGAGGGGATATGAAGCTTAGACCCACCATGCTGCTCCCAAGGTCCCATTTACCAAAATTCATCTTGATCGGTTCAGCGGTTTAGCCGTGAAAAGGCAGACAGACAGATAGACAGACAAACAGACAGACTTACTTTCGCATTTAAACTAATTAGTATAGATTTTTATTATAATCAACGGGACCAACGAGTTGCATGCTCCCCGAGGCACGGTGATGTAACACCACCAACTTCCCAACTCCGGGCTGAGATTCCTTAGGAGAAAGAACTCAGTATGTATCTCAGGATTCGAGCCCAGGACTTCGTGTAACGAAACCACATTTGCTACTTACAAACTAAGCACTGGACCAACGAGGCAGGTAACATTGAGGCAGTCTTTTTGACGTTTCAGAACGCTGCGTAATACAAGATTTTAGGTGTCACTGGTTACGTAGGGACGCGGCGAGCACCTTATTTCAGAGACCTCATAAAAGCATCCGACTATACATGTCTTGTTAGTTCGTAGCACTTACCTCCCTATAGGTAATTTTACAACCTCTTTAAGACTATGTTCTCTTCATCATCATTATTCATCACTACTATAGTATAAATATATGTATAAGAAGACTCAGAGTCACAAAGCGATGGAACGAACTATGCTAGTATATAATACACTAGAGATATACTACCTTGATATACTAGATATTAAGGTAGTATCTCTGCCTGATCGAATCAGAATGAGATCCGCAAAAGAACCAAATGGGTGGGGACCCCGCACTAAAAAGCGCAGTGATGGTCGACCCCCCAACCAGGGACAGGAGGACTGACCTGACGACATTAAACGAGTCGCACTGATTCGCTGGACGCGGGCGGCTCAGGATAGTGATGTTTGGAAGTCCCTACAAAAGGCTTATGTCTATCGGCTGATATGATGATGCCTGATAATGATGATGATGACTATAGCTTATGCCCTCCGCTCCATTCTTGTAGGAATGTTTTAGAGCTTAATAAACCGATTCATTGCGGATTATTAAGTTACTTTGACCTCTACATATTATTATATTATTGCAAGAGTAGGTACAAATTAGCTATGAGTAGGTAATATTGAAATTAATGCATGAAGTGTAAGTAACATTAATATGTACTTACACGGACAATTTAAATATATACAAAGGGCGTAAGAAACATCTGTATTCTCTCGTGTGGGAGTCAGCCCCGTAGGGTTGTCAGTTCCGGGTATCGATGTACATTTCTATGGTATGTTATTAAATGCATAGTATCTTCTTAGTAGCTCATTCACCATATAATGTACCATCTATGTCATTCACTGTCAAAAGAAAATGTCGAGTGTAATTATGTTTTAATCGAGAAAACAAGAACCCTTGGAAATAAAATTAAAAAAAATTTACAGGCACATAAATATTCCAATGTCCAATTTCAAATTCAAATGACACTGCCACCGGTTCGTCACTGCCACCAGTTCGTCCAGTCCCAGATAGACTGAAGAGAAACTTAGCAATTGGTTCTCTTAATTTTTATTATCATTTGTTTTTAGTACGAGTATATACTTCTCTAATTCTATGAAAGTAGCTGTAGGCCCGTGAAGGCCTCATCTGATTGATTGAAGAGAGCAGTGATAGCCCAGTGGATATGACCTCTGCCTCCGATTCCGGAGGGTGTGGGTTCGAATCCGGTCCGGGGCATGCACCTCCAACTTTTCAGTTGTGTGCATTTTAAGAAATTAAATATCACGTGTCTCAATCGGTGAAGGAAAACATCGTGAGGAAACCTACATACCAGAGAATTATCTTCATTCTCTGCGTGTGTGAAGTCTGCCAATCCGCATTGGGCCAGCGTGGTGGACTATTGGCCTAACCCCTCTCATTCTGAGAGGAGACTCGAGCTCAGCAGTGAGCCGAAAATGGTTGATGACGACGACGATATACTTCTCATAAAAAAAATCAAAACAGTATTTAAAAAGCATTGCAGACCTTAGTATTCTAGTATTTATTGCATAAGAAGGGTTTCTCTCTTAAAGGCACAATTCTTTCTTTTTCACATAACACCATCTGCATATACCTACTTTTTGCAAAAAATTAGCTTCTTGATTATTTTGATTAAATCTCAGACCGTTGTACCTACTATTGATAAACCATTCTCCTATCACGTAGTTTTCTACTAGGTATTTTTTCAAAACTATTTTTAGATAATTAGGTACGTTAATTTCTACTTAAGATAGAAAATAATTAAGGTTAATGTTTGTTCCAAAAAGGTTCCTTGTTCGGCAGTATGTAAGTTTTTTAAATTAAATCATTAGTGGCAACCCTGCGGCGCCATGTATTGGGCGGCGAGTGATGCAAGCTGTGACTCATCTCGCTAATCGTGTAATTACGCCCTCAGCATCTGCACGCTCAGCAAACCAAGCCGGCGAGGGCGCAGGGCTGCCACCAAAGGTGCCACCACTATGCTTCATGTTGCTGTACTTCAGATGGAAGGATTGGTTTTTGTAATGATAGTCGACGGAAGAAGTATATGGCACACCTGGATGGTAAGTAGACCTCCGTCGCCTATAAGTAAGTACTTAATACTTCCGAAGACATGCAAGCGAGGCTTACTGTAATTACAACAACATATGTATACCAGACTAGAATAGAAGTGACAGGAATAAGCATGGTGATTGTGCCTACTTCCCCGGTTCTGTCGCAAAAAGCTCCGAATACTAAGTAAGTATCTACTAAAAATAACAAAATTAATTTAATTGAATAAGTATTACTAATAATAACAAAAACCTAGTAAGTATTTACTAAAAATAACAATATTAATTTAATTGAATAAGTATTGTTATCGATAATTCTTATTACTGCTGTCAGCCCTAAACAGTCAACACATTGTAATAGAAGGCCTATCACTAAGGTCACGGTTACACCCTCCCGAATAGCCCTCTAAGTCGAGGTCCGAGTCTCATATGAGACGCCCTTAGTGAGTCGTTCCGTCCTCTATCTTTATTTCAGCCTTCGGGTCTCATCAGGCGATGCTTCTGCGCTCGCCCAAACCCCCCGGTGACGCCGTAGTGGTCCCACGTGGAGCCATCAGCACTTACTCAACAAGAAACAAGAAAGAGGAAAGGGGGCCATGGTTGGACTCTACGACCAGGTGAGATAAGAAATCCTCGTCTTCGCTGGCTGTGTTAATGTAGTAACGTTGTCTGTTATGTCATCGTCAGGATTAATATTGCCAAATTATAAGGCGCCCTCGCGTGCGCATATCTACACGTATTCACAGTGTACGTCGGCTGAATGCTGTGTGCTTGTGTGCCGTTTCGACATTATGAACATACGTGGTTGTATTCGAGGCGTCAACGCCTGAACTGAGTCCTGGCTGAAAATCAGACAATCTTCATCAGCCGATGGACATCCACTGCAGGATCCAAACATCAAGATTCTGAGCCGCCTTCATCCAGTGAATCCCTGCGACTCGTTTGTTGTCCACCCGGTGGGAGGTCGATCAACACTGCGTTTTCTTGTTTAGTAGAAAATCAGTGCTGAATAGTTTTTTGTAGGAAGTTTTAGCACGTTTCGGAGCATTTATTATCTGCTTCCACTGTTTGAGTGTACAAATGTGCCACCTAGTATTTTTTTATATTTTAATATTGTGTAGTACCAATTACATATCTATAAAGCAGCAGGCTATTATTTATAATATTTTTTAACTACTTACCTATAAGTTTCGAAAAAAGTGTACCTATCAATAAATATATTCTTGTTGGTATTTGAACATCGATGACGGTTGCGTACAAAACATTGTCCCGTGTGTTTTGTCTGATTTTCACCTACTTTATATAATATCTAAAAACAAAACTTCACTAATATGCCTGCCATGAATACTATGAAACGTGATTAAACTATATAATATTAAGACTACCATTCAGAAACCAGTCCATTACCGCGTCTTTTTGCAATAAGTTAAAATATTACTGAATAGATTTCCATGCGCTTTTCATTAACAGATGTTATTCATAAAATAAATAAATAAATAAATAAATAAATATACTTAAACAATACACATCACTATCTAGCCCCAAAGCATACAGAGTAGCTTGTGTTATGGGTATCAAGATAGTTGATATTATAATATTCATATACATTTATATACTACATGTAAATACTTATATAACGTATAAATACACACAGACACTGGATAAAACCCATGTTCATCACACGAATATTTTCCAGTTGTGGGAATCGAACCCACATAAGTAAGGTTTAGGTCTATAATAATTTGTCTTAAGCTTAGATTAAGATAATTACACAGATTAAAGATTTCGTATATAGTGGAAATATTATGATTATGACTGCTGAAGATGTTGGAAAATCCAATCGATGAATAATTCTTCACTTCACTTATTTATAAGATGTTTACGATCTATGGGATATTGGTTTTTAACCATCTTCATAAAGGAGGAGGTTATCAATTCGTCGGAATCTTTTTTTTTATGTATGTTCACCGATTACTCGAAGACGTCCGCGTGGAATTCACTTTTTCACAAATCCCGCGGGAACCATGGATTTTTCCGAGATGAAAAGTAGCATATGTGTTAATCCAGAGTAAAATCTATTTCCATTCTAAATTTCAGCCAAATCGCTTCAGTAGCCGCAGCGTAAGAGGAACAAATATATTTATACACTTACACACTTTCACACTTACACAAACTTGCGCCTTTATAATATTAGTGTGATTAGAGACGGCCAATGAGCTTTCGGTAAAATGGATGGGCGCGCGCATACTGTACTTACGACTATTACCTACACCTTGTAGGTACATATGTTTTCTGTGCCTAAACTAAAAATAATAGTCCGCTATAGTAATTCTACATCTACTTTTTTAACCGACTTCAAAAAGGAGGAGGTTCTCAATTCGGTCGGTATTTTTTTTTTTTTATGTATGTACACCGATTACTCAAAGACGCCTGGACCGATTTCAAAAATTCTTTTTTGTTTGAAACGGTATAGTCCCCATTTGGTCCCATTGCCATCATGACAAGATCTGATGATGGAATCCTGGAGAAATTGAGGAGAACTTTCAAAAATTATATGGGTGTCTAGTGTGTTCGTAAACTTTTCCATTTAGTACCTTTAAGAAATACAAAATTATGAAGGTTTAAAATCGATCTGATGATGGAGTCATAAAACAGACGAGGGAACTCCTTGGCGATTTACAGCAGTTACCTTGTGTTTGGGCTTGATTAATTTGTATTAATGAGAACTTTCCACGTAGATAGGTTGTGACTGTCATTTAGGGGTTTGGTGATGAAGACCAAGGACAATTAAGGGAACTCCTTAACAGTTTACAGTACGGTGTTGTCTTAGTTTAGTGGGTACGTTTTTAGGTTTTGAAGTCGGTTGTATTTTTTTTTTTTTGGAAAATTATATTACGTAAGTATGTATTTTTTCAAATCACAAGTATTATGTAGAGTGTAGTGTAGTGTAAAGGTTAAACAACCGGTCAGTCAGTCCGTGACAGTTTGTTTAGCGGTTTTCAAGTCTTCAATGTGACGTGGCCGTTTTTACACGTTCCCGCTAAAATTACTAACCTTGGCGACAAAGAACTAGCTACCTAAACTTGTTCCTAATAAGGTAATTGTATACTTACGCATACATCACTGGCGTAGGGCGTAGGTATGCCCGTGATGTAAGAGAATAGAGTTGAGAACCAAAAGCATGCTATATTTTAAACTCACATTGCACCAGTCGCCTATTTGGCAGGTACGAGTATACCGAAGAGCAATTATGCTGACAAATTTTTAACTTTCTTAAAACGAGCTAGGTATGTCTGGTATGTATCAAAAGCTCTGGATTCAGTACCTAAGTGACTTCATTTGATTAAAGATCTATCATCTATCTCTGATATGCTCCTGCGACTCTGTAAACCGTTAAATTATTGACTTGCATTTCAAAAGATATATATTTATATATAGGCATGCATTATTTAATAAGCATGCCAACCATTCTAACCCTATTTCCATAATAAAATATTTTACAGAGGAAAGATTTGATTGTTTGTTTGCATTGAAAAGACTCGAAAACTACTGAACCGATTTGAAAAATTCTTTCACTGTCGGGAAGCTACGTTACCCCCGGATGCTATAGGCTATATTTTATCCTCGTTATCTTACAGGAACGGAAACTACGCGGGTGAAACTAGGCGGCGACTGCTAGTAAAACAATATATTTGGTACCTACCGAGGTACAATAAAAATAGATCTGTAATTATTTATTCAACACTGCAATGCGAGCAGTAAAATAATATTAATATTTGCGATTTTATAGCCACAGGTATGAATATTGTGAACCAAATTCGGTCACGAAATCCACCTATCTATCGCACCATCCAATACAATCAAGGATCGGAGTCCATATTGGAAACCATTCGAAACTTATTGGTCGTCGATAGATTGCTATTGACGCCATATTGGAAATACATAATCATAAATGTGGGTGCTAATATTATATTTGTATAGAGTATTGGTTAAACGGATATGTAGATGCCGTAAAGTAAAAAGAGCGATGCGATGTAGTGCACAGTTGGTAATTGATAGACGCATCTTTACGAAAGAGATAGGTAATAAAATCTCGCTGTGCAAATCTCAACAAATTCTTTTGGCAAAAAATATTAGATTTTAATTGCTGTGACAGTAATTATTTATTAATTATAGTGTTATCAATCTTTTTTTAATCATTCTTCAATCAATCATTCCTATGTACCTACAGTATAAGTGAATAGGTACATAGGAATTTATCAGAGTGTATAAACTAGTAAATATGAATATATCAACAACTTCAAGAGTTTAAAGAAATCTAAAAATAAAAAATTTAATATCCATAATACATTATTACTACTAAGATAATTTGCTCACTTCTCTTTTTACATACCAATTATACCTACTAATGTTAATTACAAGCTTTGAAAGAAAGAGACGAGCAATATAAATCGATTGTTTCTCATTCGACTGCGACGTTCGTCTCTTTTTGTGAACAGGGTGTCATAGTTAGACACAGGGGATTCGTTTTATAGCACTCAATAATCACACTAATAAAAAGACGAAAGTTTCTGTGTAAGTGTGTGTGTTTCTTCCACCTTTGTGCTGCGGCTACTGAAGCGATTTGGCTGAAATCTGGAACGCAAATAGATTTTACACATATGCTACTTTTCATCCCAGAAAAATCTATGGTTCCCGCGGGATTTATGAAAACCACGTGCCACGCGGACAAAGTCAAAGACAAAAAGTGTATTATATTTTTTTTGGAAGTATAGGTACTTAGTATGGTAAGTTAAAATAAGCTCTACTCAGGAGGATCCACACAGTTCATGAATAAGGACCCTACAATCAATACCGATCGGGCGGATTCCGTTATTCACGCGTGAGCTTAAGTTTACAGATAGATTAATTAAACAGGCAAGCATAAATAGTTAAATGTTACTCCTGTAAGGTGGGTCCTGGGGGGGAAGGGATCTCCGCCTTCAGAACTATAGTCGTGCGCATTAGCACTGCTTTTTCGCATAGTTAGCAGTATTGTGTTGGTCATATTTAAAATATCAAAGCCTTCTAAAGAGTGTCGTATAATTGATAGGTTTTATGTCAAAAGACTACTTAAGACAAAATTTGTTTAAAAATTATCCGACACACGCCCTGTTATTTATTTTTAATAGTCTTGTGAACACCCTGTATAGTACATCTGACAGATTGTGTGGCGAGTCGTTTGAAACGTGTATGATATTCAATGTACTGCGGGTATAATGTAGGCAAATATGTATGCAGGTCGTGTCCACGCCAAAGATGTCCGCGCCTCGGCCAGCGCTGGATCGAACGAATCATGCCGATGGAATTTTATGTTCGCCCTGTATGATATACTGTGAATTTTTAAACAGCTCCTAGGAATTTGATTGTTTAATAAGTAAAAATCGTTATAATTCATTTTTTCTGATGGAAAGCAATGCGGTCTAAGTTGTAGCGCGCTTGCATACAAGATGCCTATTCAATGAAGGTTTTCAGAATGTAGAAGGCAGGAAACACTGACGCCGGAAGGGCAATCCAAATCCAAATGTTGATATGATACTATTTTGTTGCTCTTTGTACTCTCTTACATAATATTTTACCCATCGTTCAATTGAGATATCGATCAAAAAATTGAAAAAACCCGTTACCGTACTTTGACAACTTATTAATAGATTTATATGAAGTTGTTTGCCGGTATTTTACGAAAACTGGAATTAAAGTAGGCTTTTGAGGAAACAATGACGGTACCAGCCGTCGTCTGCCAATACAACGATCCTCCTCAGGAATGGGGTTGGCGACAAACTAACAAAAGTTGGGATTGATTTCACCCTTGGCCAAACCGGTTTGGTAACGGATGTTTTTTGACTTTTTTGATCGATATATCAATATCTCAGAACGATAGGTGAAAAATGTAAAAGATACTATTCGGTAAAAACCCTTCAAAACAAAAAAAGAATTTTCTAAATCGGTCCATAAATGACGTAATTATCGCTGGACATACATAAAAAAACATACATACAGCCGAACGTAGAACCGACAGAAAAGCGATATTACGACGGTGCTGCAGAGTTTACAATTTCGTTTGTAACGACTCTATATAAGATTTTTTCAAATTAATGCCGACCAACAGAACCTAATTTAAATCCATATACCTAAACTGAATATCGCGGAAAGTGGAAACGAAAAGGTATCTTATTAATTCGTGGATTATTCACCGTGCGGATGCCAGATCTCGTTTGATAGAGAGTTTGCGAGCAGATCCCTGGACTTGTCACACTAAAGCTATCTAGATCTAGGTACTACTGCTTTCGATAACTGGCACTCAGTCATGCGTGTCAAAGTCGTTAAAGCCATACCTACTGAAGAGCAATCTGTAGGTGAATCATTCTGGCTAGGTTTTTAGGTCCCTAATTGAAACTTTAATAGTAAACATTTGAGCGGGTAGGTAGGTTCTTTTTTTAGGAGTCGTCCTACGAAAGCTTCAAATTAATAACTATTTGTCTTTAATCTTGATCCTTGTGACGTTGAATTGGCAAATATTCAAGTTTTGAACGATGTAAATTACCTATGCCACCCTATGCGTTACAAAATAATGTTCCCGATACTTTACTAAGAACTAAGTAAGTAATAGCTTTGATTGCATACATCGATAACTCGATGATGCTTTAAAGATTTATGTCGCTTTGAGCTTTTGTATGTAGAATAAACAAATAGGATTATTTGTAGGTAGTATTCTAAAGTTTTTTTTTTTATAAAGAGCAACTGTTGAGTTTCTTGCCGGTTCTTTTCAGCAGAACCTGCCTTCTTAACCGGTGGTAGAATCACGGTAGATTCTTTACAAATAGTCAAAACTGATTTAAAAAAAGTGCTTGTAAATCTAATAATCTATGTTGTAAACTAAAAGAGCCGACTTGAAATAAATTAATTTTGAATTTTTTTTACAAAACTCGATCAATAAAGTTTATATAAGTTCTTCAATGTATAATTTAGCACAAATTCGAGCATTTCTAATGAATTATTATTAAATATCATTGAAGTTGTTGGTGTTTTATTGAAAGTTTTAGATACCTTGCAGCTCATGATTTTGAACGTAGACAAAAATCTCAATGTCAGATGTCAGTTGTCATTTTGAAGTACTCAATGTAATGTCACTGTCAGTGTCAGGGCGGATACAAAAACAAAAGTCACCGAGAAAGTCAAATAAATCAAATACATTGATCAAATCAAAGAAAAAGAAAATAGAATTCGTAAAATAATACTTATTTTCCGAAAAATTATTCAATAAAATGATGCATGACTTTACGAGTATACTCAACATAATATTCATTATCAGCGGCGGAGTGTTAACGTTTGTGATTCTGTTCATATTCGCCAAGAGACAGATCACCAGGTTCGCCCTTCGCTCTAGGAGAGGCCCTCACGTCCCTATAGGATCAGATGCTAAGAAGGTAAGTACCAAGAATATTCTATTCCTTTACGACAAAGATTTTATGGTCAATGGGTATCTTCAATCTTGAAAAATCCATAGAAATTCTCCTTACAAGCCAACTTTTTACTATCAGCTTATTTTTTGTGGACTACTTCGAGACTAAACTAAATCAGAGAGAGATCAAATTTAGAGTATAATCATGCAGGTTGACTTGCTATCAGATGTTAATTATGTATAGTGCAGTGCTCCCAGATGCACATTAGGATGTTAGGACTATGTATCATCACAAACTTCCCAGCTCCAGGTTATTGTTTAGAAGTTTTTGGAAGAAACACCCACTTTACAATTAGTAAAAATGATTTAATTTGCAGTGTTTAAAGAAAGAAATAGAGCGGCGCATAGAAGCAGTGCCTCGGATAATGTTTGAGCCGCGCCTGCTGTGTACGGAGCCCTCGCACTACATCCTGGAGCCCCAGCAGCCCTACCACTACAGGTTCCGAGCTGTAGATGATGTGAAGACACTTGGTAAATGTTTACTGTCTACTAATGCTTCCTATTTTTATTTGTTACTAGCGGACCCGGTCAAGCTTCGTTTTGACATAAGTGCACTTATTCTCTATCCCTACTCTACCCTTCTATACCTCTACCCCTACCCTACCCCTACCTTACCCCTACCCCTACCGTACCCCTACCCTACCCCTACCGCTTGACTCTTAAATGTTTGTATGGGAAATAGAAAAGGGCAGTTTTTATGGTTTTCCTGGAAATTATTTGATGTTTTCTCACCTTTTAAACCTTCCCTATACCTCCACGAACATTTCAAGACCAAGATAAGATAAATCCGTTAAGCCGTTCTCGAGTTTTAGCGAGACTAACGAACAGCAATTCATTTTTATATATATAAGATAGCTTAATAGTATTAAAATAGTAAAGAAATTTGTTTGTGGCAAAGCAAAGCTTTTGTAAATTAGGACCCTATCTTTTTACCCTCATACAACAGCACTTCATAAGTAAATTTTTATACAGGATCAGTTGGAACCCTTTGACTTAAATTTCAAATTTGATATTATACTTTGATAAGTTGAGTTGGCTATTCATAAAGTTTTTATTTTATAAGTAAAATCAACAATAACAAATGTATCATGAAGATTAAAAATGTTTTCCCCACAAAAATCAAAATTCATTTATTTCAAGTATGCTTATCTTACAAGCTCTTTTGAAATATAAAGTTTGACTATTTAGAAAGACTCTACCACCAGTTTGGAAGCCAGGTTCCAACGGAGCCCATTAAGCCTAAAGATTTCACTTTCACAGAGGAGGAGATAGCCAACCAGGACCCCGGCCTCCGTCGTCACCCGCGCGAGTCGCTCCGCGCCTTCCTGCTGTCGGTGCTGGCGGCGCCGCTGGACGGGCGCGGGCAGAAGCTGGTGCACCAGTTCTGTGACGCGTACGAGTCCGCGCGACACCACCCCGCGGAGTTTGGCGAGGACGAGTACCGCGCGTACACTCGGCTGCTGCTCAAACTGCTGGATGCGTGAGTGTTTAGTCTATTTGGCGCCTCTAAAAAAAGTCCAGTAATAAAACAATCCGTCAAAAAGTTAGGGGGAGGAGTGTTAAGGAGTTAAACAATATAAAAGTATTTAAAAACAGATGTGAGCCCTATTGTTATTAGTATTTTCTATCTAACTTTGGAAACTTTATATTATATATTATATATATATTTGTAAAACTTTTTACCTAATTAAAAATTTATATATTAAAAATAAATATCTTTTAAACTGAAAATGCCTGGAATACCATTTTAAAATTCAATTATACAATCAGATAGCTAATTTGTTAAAGTAATATGTAAATGGGCAATCTGCGATCAGTCATAAGAGAACAAATGTGTTGTTACTTGTTAAAATAATATTTGACTGATTAAATAGATAACTCACATGATCTTTAGTGGTAAACTTCTATTATAACAATTCATAGGGCATACTCACTAGGAAGAAATCCTACTCTAAGACAAGTGTGAATAGGACTCCTAAAGGCAAGCACACAGTAACCGACCCGAAACAGCTCGACCAATTTTCTTAGGTCTGACAGCAGGTTGTTAACTATTTATCATTCCCTAAGTGACAAGCAAATAAATGGAATTGGGCACGTCATTTAATGCAAAGGAAGGACAACAGGTGGGCTACAGAAATTAATGCTTGGTGCTCAAGATGTAATAAGAGAAGAAGAGGAAGACTGTAATGTAGATGGAGAGACAACCTAGTATATGGGCCCTACATGGCGCCAAAAGACAAATACCCGGAAATGGAATGGGTTTTAAATAAAAAATATAGCACCCCAAAATTTATGAGGCAAAACGACTTTTGTCAGGTCACCTAGAAATGGATTAAAGAAGTATATTATTTATCACTATGGTTTTTCAGCGCGCGCCTGCTGAAGAGCGTGTCGTGCGTGGGCGCCGCACGCAGCTCGCCGCAGCGCCGCGCGCCGCGCCTGCTCGACCCCGCGCGGCTGCGCCCCGCCGCCCGACCCGCCAACCATTACACCGCCTTGGAGGTAAACTGTCTACTAGATTATAGTAGTTAGGTCAATTCTGTACATGAAATATATTTCCAATATAACTATTAGGGGGTGATTAGTAATTGAAACTGATGCCAAAAATGCAATCAGAAATGGCTTGACTCAATCTTATGAAATTTTATATGGTTGGAAAATCGGCCAACATCTATTTTTTAAACCCCTATATCCTAGGGGTAGAGTAGGGGTAACGTTAGAGTAAGGTAGAAGTAGGCTAGGGTAGGGATAGGGGAGAAGTGCACATAAGTCAAAGCAAAGCTTGATAATGTAAATCAGCTGAATGACTGAGTGACTGATTGATCAACACAGCTTAAATATTTGATCATAGAGACCTGAAACTTGAAGGGTGTGTTGTTTGGTTGATTTCCCAAAATTCACACATACAGGTAAAAAAGGGAGAGCAAGTATTACATGGGACAAAGTGATTCCATAGTTTTTTATTATTATTTACAAGTTAGCCCTTGACTACAATCTCACCTGATGGTAAGTGATGATGCAGTCTAAGATGGAAGCGGGCTAACTTGTTAGGAGGAGGATGAAAATCCACACCCCTTTCAGTTTCTACACGGCATCGTACCGGAACGCTAAATCGCTTGGCGGTACGTCTTTGCTGGTAGGGTGGTAACTAGCCACGGCCGAAGCCTCCCACCAGCCAGACCTGGACAAATTAAGGAAATCTCAATCTGCCCAGCCGGGGATCGAACCCAGGACCTCAGTCTTGTAAATCCACCGCGCATACCACTGCGTCACGGAGGCCGTCAAATTATTAGTTAGTCCAGTTACATCAAATTTTGTATAAACATTCAATGACAGAATTGATAGAAGACGCATTTCATGTTTTATAGTTCATCCCCTTGTATTAAAGGATAAAAATTTATCTATGCTAATATTATAAAGAGGTATGTGAGTTTGTCTTTGGGTCTACTGAACCAATTTTTTTACCAATAGAAAGGGACATTAGCTTTAATGAATAACAGCCAATTTCATCTCCACACTAGCGGACGCCTGCGACTTTGTCCGTGTGGAATTCAGTTTTTCACAAATCCCGTGGGAAATATGTATTTTTCCGGGATGAAAAGTATGTGTTAATCCTGAGTAAAATCTATTTCCATTCCAAATTTCAGTCAAATCGCTTCAGTAGCTCCGGCCTACGTGGCGCAGTGGTATGCGCGGTGGATTTACAAAACGGAGTTTCTGGGTTTGATCCCCGGCTGGGCAGATTGAGACTTTCTTAATTGGTCCAGGTCTGGCTGGTGGTAGGCTTTGGCCGTGGCTAGTTACCACCTAAGCTAAGACGTACCGCCAAGCGATTTAGCATTCCGGTATGATGTCGTGTAGAAACCGAAAGGAGTTTGGATTTTCTTCCTCCTCCTAACAAGTTAGCCTGTTTCCATCTTAGACTGCATCATTACTTACCATCAGGTGTGATTGTAGTCAAGGGCTAACTTGTAAAGAATAAAAAAAAAAGCTACTGCACAAATAAGGAACAAACATACACACAAACATTCGTATTTATATATTAGTGTGATGTGAAGTGTGATTTGATTGCCTGGAAGAGAACTACACGTGTGAAACCGCAGGGCATCTGATAGTTAATAATAAAATCTTATATTACAGAACATGCCCATAGAAGCTAAAATAGAGGAGGAGGTGATCCGAGTGCCAGTGCGGAGCCCTACCGAGCCGCTGGTGAAGGCTCCGGCGGACGAGACGGCGCTCTGAGCGCGCGCCCCGCGCCAGCCCGCGCAGACCCTGTAGCCAGCCACTAGTGCTGCTACTTACGTACATTCAAGTGATAAGTGAAGTGACACAAGTGACGTGTAACATGTGACCAGGACGTTCATTGTACCTGTGCAGACCATTTCGCCAGTCACATGTGCTCCTACATACTTACGTTCAAGTGATAAGTGAAGTGACACAAGTGATGTGTATCATGTGACCAGGATGTTCATTGTACGCAATATGTTCAAGTGATATGATGAAGTGACACAAGTGAAGATAGATGTATAGATTATTCAATGTATCATAACTGTATGTAAAAAACAAATCTACATCTTTTACATATTTCATTGTCCTTAACATGACATTGTCATTTTACTTAAAAATATAATATTATTACCATCACACTAAATCATCTAATGTGTGTTTAATAATAATAATAATAATAATAATAATAAACACTTTATTACACCAAAACAAAAAATAACAAAATTTTACAAAACAAATTAAGTGCAAATACAAATAGATATGGTGTATCTGTTATTATATGAAAGTAAATAAGGTTGCTCATCAAAGTGCAAAAAAACTAATTTACCATTTTCTCCATTATATGTATCATTAAATCCATGAAAAATTGTAATTTTCAAATAGATCATAGATAATAGTTAGTGTGAGTATATAAATAGTCCAAGTAAAAGTAAAACCACATTGTTAAGTACCATATTTAATGGAATAATGGAATATAATATAAATATAACAACTAGTAACTAAATAATAATGTTATTATTAATTTATTTACAATGGCAGATCTCTTACAATATTATACATTATAATTTGTATTAATCATAAAGTTGTATAGTTATTATTTTCAATTTAATATTCAAGGTTAGTTGTATTGCCAAAGTTAGTTTCTCTGCAACAAAAAAAAATTACATTAAGTAAAATATATTAATTATTAATTCAAATAAGTTTGTTTTATTTTGCATGCAAGTCTTTCTTTTTTACCTCACTGGTTACAAAACCTCATTGTTCCTCCTAGAGCAGCAAAATCAACAAGAAAAATATGATCAACAAAATGTAGTAAAAGTATTTGCTTAAACTACTCAGTATATGCTTTGCGCGAGTAAAACCTCTGACTCTTCTAATTTCAAAGAGTTTCGACACTTGCAATAATTATCGTATTTATAACCTCATCATTACCGCATTTAAAGCTCAGTATTTTTGAGTTTATCGCAAAAGGATAGACAGACGCGACAGACTTATTTTATAATATGTAGTATAATATGTACATTATTTGGATAACAAATTGGTGTTTCATCATCGTCAATAGCAACCCATATTCAGCTGAATATGTAATATGTATATATAATATACTGTTGAGAACAAGTCCTCTCAGAATGTCTACTACGTTGGTTGGCCCAATGTGATTAACACACATTGAGAAATAAGAAAATTTCTGTATCTATTAATCATAAGTTTTATTGATAATAATAATGACCGGAACTGAAGGCTCAACATATAGTCTGAAGAATGTTAAGAAATTCAACTTATCTACATTGGACTATGATAGAAGATTTATTGAAAAGAAGATAACCTGAATATGTTTACAGTCCAATTCAGGAATTCATCAACCAAAGCAACATGTTGGGGCTTCATGATGATGGTGAATTTATCTCCCCCTATTATATTAGCACAGGCCCTATATCTAATGCAGGGTTTCTCGAACTTTCAGCTCCACAAACCTCTGTTAAAATTTCTAAGTGAAAGCGAACCGAACCCCTTACTAACTGATGAACCCCTCCACCCCCAAAGAAAAAAAATAAATTTGACTGTTGATGAAAATATTGAATAAAAGGTAACACAAAGTACCAAAAGATATGTCTTAGTAATATTAATGTGATGGTGTGTTCCTTGTCGCAAATGGATTCAATGTTATTAGTAATTTTGAACAATTTTAACCTTATGAATGTTATTTAAACGGGTACATACCACGATAAAACGACGAGGTTTTTAATGTCGATATTTCGACCCAGTTGCATGGATCGTGGTCACGACGGAACTGATATCATTTTAACCTTAATAAAATTCTGACTCGGTATCAGTTATCAAGCGACCATTAGGTAAATCTTGTCGCGAACCCCCTGTCGTCTAATGGCGAACCCCTAGAGGTTCGCGTACCCCACTGAGAAACCCTGATCTAGTGGACTAAAGTGACACTCACATCCTGGTCCAGACCCCCTGCGCGGTGAACTGCTGGCAGTGGCGCAGCGCCAGCAGCGCGCGGTGGCAGCAACGCTTCGTGTCGGCGTGCGCGCTCACGTCGCGCGTGTGGCACAACCATTCCAGCATCTGCAACACCAATCAAAATGGCAGCATCAGCCCCTGCATTGTAAAGCTACAATGTAATATCGTTCGTTTCCTCAGGAACTTCGTTGATAGTGAAGTTTTAATTTTGGTATTCTATTTTGCCATCGGGGTTACCACTTTGCCGGTTATAATATGTTCGGTTAGATGTCATTTAAAAAAAAGTCGTGTTCACGTTAGGAGGTTTACTGATCGACTATCTACTTACATGGATCTAAACTCGACAGCGAGATGCGTGTCTGTACCATATTGTTTACATTAGAACTACGTCATTTTATTACATTCGCTAACAGCTAACATACACGTTTAATTAATTCTAGACTACACACTACACTATGAACATAAAATTTAGTTTCCTCTCCTCTTAGGACATAAGAGGAGAAGAAAGCCAAAGAAAAGATGGTGGGATTGTGTGAAAGAGGACATGTGTGTAAAAGGAGTGGATGATGAGTTGACGAGTAATAGAGACGAATTTAAAAGATTGACATATTTTTCCGACCCCACTTAAGTGGGATAAGGGTAAGGAGATCATGATGATGATGAACATAAAGTTTAAATTCGAATAAAACGTGTTATAGGCATTCTTGACCAGTGTAAAATAGTATCTCACTCCTACTCTTATGTGTTCACTAAGGGCCCTATTTCATACAGAGTGGCCAGGGCCCCGTGAGCAATGGCCCTCCGAGTTTTTGGTCACCACAAATTGGATAACTTTTTTTTTTTATTATTTACAAGTTAGCCCTTGACTACAATCTCACCTGATGGTAAGTGATGATGCAGTCTAAGATGGAAGCGGGCTAACTTGTCAAGGAGGAGGATGAAAATCCACACCCCTTTCGGTTTCTACACGGCATCGTACCGGAACGCTAAATCGCTTGGCGATACGTCTTTGCCGGTAGGGTGGTAACTAGCCACGACCTCCCACCAGCCAGACCTGGACAAATTAAGAAAATCTCAATCTGCCCAGCCGGGGATCGAACCCAGGACCTGCGACTAGTAAATCCACCGCGCATACCACTGCGCCACGGAGGCCGTCAAAACTATAAACATCAAATAGACCTTATCGCACATAAGTGGGGTCAGCACATTATTATATTATCCTTTTCCTTTTCTTACACACAAATCTTGATTCACACACTCCATCATTTCTTCAAGAAATAATTTATCCATCTATCCGTCCATATCTAGACTTGGCACTTTACTTTTTGCTTTATTTAGACATTAACCACAGATTAAAATTTTCTAGTTATATTCACACTCATTTCATAACGTAATAACGATAGTCAATGTACCAACATTAACTACCGTTATTGTGTAAAATGTGATGAAAAGCGGGGATGAAAGCATACATACAACGGTTTCTAACTAAATACAAAATTTTGTTTATTATACTGTAATTAAACTTACCTGTGTAGTACAATCCTTCCAACCATCTCTCGACATCAAAAACGCTGCAGCAGTCGGTAGTAGCGCTCGCCTCACAGCGCCGTTCGAGACTAGCACACGCGCATCCGGCTCGAAGGACCAGTGGCCGCTGAACATAATCACCGTCAGGAAGAACACGTCGCAAAGATACAGCTTTGATTTCTCGTCATCTGTCCTATAACAATAAGGCTTCGTATAAAGCTAAAGGTTTTAGTTGTAACTTGTCCCACTTCTGAACAGTTTTATAAAAAAAATTGACAATTTTATACTGCTAGAAGACGTTTTCTATGTTCTTAAAAACGAAACTCTTTACTTCTAATAACGAAAAAGAAAATTTATTGACTTTATAAACATTATATTCATGTGAATGATATGTACCTACGACTGTAATGCCCTTCATGATGACACAATAACATAGAGTGAGTATTTAGTCTTAAAGTACTAAAGTCAAAGAATAAGTAACTCACTCATTAAACGCCACTTGAGTTCTTGCGAGGAGCTGCTGAAACCACTCCTGGGTGGACTTGTCTTCTACATTGGCAGCTTGCAACGCAGGCAGCATGCAGCGCAGGGAAAATTCCTGCTCTCTGCGAATGGCGAAAAATAAATATGGATGGACATTGATAACAATGTGACAAAATTTATGAATGTTCCAGATAAAATATAATGTTTTGTGGGTTTTTAAATTTCGTTCATTGGAAACTAGAAGCCCAATTAACTAACATGACATCTCCAAATCACAGAGGGCTCAAAGAAACATAGAGTAGTAAATGAAGTGGATAATTTAAAATTTTGCGATATGACGGCGTAAGACGTGGGACGAGAGAGGCGGTCGGAAACATTCACGACTGGTAATAACTGAATGAAAAGTGCGCCTGCAAATACGACAACCAAAAGCGAACTCTCTTGTTATTTTCCCCCACACCACTTTCACACTTGCGTGATCTCGGTTTACCAGAATTACTAGAATATAGTACAATAAGGGCCCGCGCAGACAGAAAGCGTTCAGGTGTTTTTAATTTAGCGTTTTACTTTATACCTCAGTAACTTTATACCAGAACGCAGAAAATAGTCGGCCGTACACACTCTAGTTATGACAGAACGAAGAACTTAGAATGTGGAACTCTCAGTCTGCGCAGGAAAATTTAAAAAAAAATGGTCTCACGTGATGCTCGATGCGTGCGCGTCTATGGACTCGTTGAGCCACACGAGCGGCGCGGACACGTCCCGCAGACTCGCCAGCGCGCTGCGCACTGCGCTCGACTTGCGGAGCAGCTCGCTCGACACCTCCCACCAGCCCGCGGGTGACGTCATCCGCTCCAGGTACTTGGCGGACAGCGCGCGACACGTGTCCACGTACAGCGGCCACGCCTGTCGCACGGAGACAATATCAGTACAGACACAGGGAGCAGCTGGCTCGACAGGTACTCGGTGGTGGATTACAGGCAAATGGCCTGTAAAGTATGAGGCTTAATGGCAAAGGGGGCCCGGGGCAGGGCATGGTGGACCCTACACATAGGTTATTGGTTTGGTTTTTTGGTTGGGATGATTTTTCATTGAACATAATTCTGATGGCCAAGTGGAATGCAGTCTAATTATGCAAAAAAAGATAGCAAACATCGTATGCGTCCCGGGACGCTCGACAGAAGTGATAACCTAAGCCTGCTGCCGAATGTGTGAAAGAAAGGGAAGCTAGACAGAAGACAGAAGGGCGCTGTAACGTTACGACATAGAATGAACTTTCAATGAAATAGAAACAGGAAATATTCTTACCAAGTGTTCGTCGTTTATCAAAGAGAAGTAGTTCTCCACAATTTGTGACAGCAATGTTCTGTTGGCGTCATGTATTTTATCACTCTCCAGACACTGTTTGATGGTTTTTAACTGTCTAATAAACAGCAAGTCCTCAATGTCTAAATCTTTTGGTTTGGTTCTGCGCACATCGGAAAACGACTCTCCGAGGCACTTCTCTAAAGGTGGCCGCAAATTGTTCGGAGGCATAGTTTTGCAGAAGATTTGGAGGTTTTCGAAGAACAGTATTATGTCTGATTCCTGCAAAAAATATTGTCAATAAGTCGACGACGAAGGGATATAAATGTAACAGGAATATAACAGGAAATATGTATTCGCTTTCCTGCATTCATTTAAAATTATTTCATGTAATAAAAGAATAAACTGTTTAAAAAATATAAAACCCCAAATCCACATAAAACACAACAAACAGCTATTTACACAAACAGCTATTTATAATATTTATATGTTCTCTAACACCATTGTTATTGACTGAAATAAAATTTAGACATAAAACAATGTTCATGTGAACAAATTAAACAATCTAACCATATAACCATCTGGACCTCGATCTTACCGCAACATTCTCAGATGAATACGATCCGATTCCCTGCAGGAAGTTCTCGATCAACCTCTTGGCAGATACTGAAGTGTGTGCCTGTCGCGCTGCCAACTTCACGCAGCCGGCCTTCCATAGTGCGCCTCGGTGAAACACCTCGTGCAAGAAGCAGAAGTCCAACGGGGGTAGCGGTTTGGGGTAGTCTTCTGTCAAAACTTCGAGTATTGCTAGAAGTACTGACTCTGGATATTCGTAAGATGGTGATGTCACCTGTAAGACTTTCATGATTTCAAAGGTTGATCATTTAGAATTGTCACGAAAAGCTTATTTAGTGTCCAAAGACTAATAGGCCATTGTGACAAACAATCCTTGGTTGTTGAAATTCATTCATTTTATTCTCATTACAAACTTTGTGATGACTATTGTATTCCATCGGTATTGGTTTTAAACTAAGATACAGAATTAGATAGTACAAGTAAAACGCTTTTGTGAGAAACCAAAATGACGACTGACCACTGACTGGTCATACACAACTTTCTTTACTTATAGTACTAACAAACGCCTAGTCTGTCTACTCTCCACTTCTGTGACACAACACTAGATTCTGGTCTCGCATCCCCCCAACCTTATCACAACTTACTTGCTTTCTGAAGCACTCCATCATCCCCCGGACCACGCTAGCGACAGGCAAGTAGCCCACACTCTGAGGCTCCCTGGCCTCAACTTGGTACACTCCACTTCTGTACGCTCTGATTTCTCGTTCCATCAACTTGGTAACCAGTTGATGGACGCCATTCAAGGCTGCTTGATTGGTATACCTGAACAGTTCTGGCCAGACTTCGCCTGAAAAGAGTACAATTTCAATTTAGTTAACTTCTCCTAGATGCATTATTTTGTGGATTCCATGAAGATGGTGGATTTGTCAGATTTTCAATGAAAAGGCATGGCCACGAATTTGTCATGTTGAAGATTCTCAAATTTAAAAATTAATGTATTAAAAGTTGCAAAGCTGAAACGAAGCACATAGTTCAATGAGAAAATTAAACTTTCGCTCTCAAGGTTCTGGAATGGCGACCTCGCCTCGCCTCTAAAAATGCAGTCTTGGCCGACCCCGTCACTAGGTAAAGGAGCAGCATCAAAAGAGGTTGCAGCTAGCCTGTTGGATGCAGGCGGCTTAAGACCGTGGTGTTTTGGGAGTCCTCGCAATATGTCCATGCAGCAGTGACTGATAATAATAATTATGACAAATAAACTTACCAGTAATGGTTTCAAAAACCAATGAAGACAGTCAGTCATTCAAAATAAGTCTCAAAATCAAGTCATGAAACATAATACTTACAAGGAACATAATCCAGGACATCCTCTGGTTTCCTGACAGCCTCCGAAGGGGTTTTGCAATATGCGGGCGGCAGTTTGACTGTACGCCTGTAAATCTGTAAACAGAGCAATAGAATCGTTTATTGGTCATCAACAAGAACTCGAGCGTTTGATTGATGGTGAAGACTGTGACCTCAGGGATATCATTCAGCTTGTAGTCGTCGACGCGGTAGTGCGCGAGCGCGCCGCACGCCGCCTGTATGACGGACGGCTGGTGCGACTCGGCCACGTGCTGCCACAGCCGGCGCGCCGCGTCCCTCACCAGCTTGTCGTACTCCGGACTGGACACGCGCAGCGCCGGGATCTCCGCTAGCAGCTTGCACAGACTGGATACAAAAAATGGTAAATTGTACATTGAGAAAACTGGCAAGACACCTTTACTGCACGTCTGATCCTACTCAAAATTGAAATGATTACAAATATAAGAAAACTAATGTCGAACAAAGGTTATGATTCACAACACTTGTCAGGACAACTTAATTATCAAATCAAACTGTAACCAAAATAAGACCCTAGAATGGCAGAGAACGACCTTGAGTGAAGTCACGCACTTGTGAACGATGTGTGTAGGGTTAAAGGCGCCTTTGACAGATATCTAACACTCCCTTTTCCACTCAAATCACTCTCCCCGCCTATCCCAAGTAACCCAACTCGAACACCACGAGCACACTGAAGTCAACACGAGATCGAGCGACGTCATATCCTTCACAGACTACTATTTCCTACATTATTTATTAAAAACATGTAAATTTAAAAGCGGCTAACGCGGCGATAACATACTAAACTGAAAGAACTAGAAAGGTTTGGGTTGCGATGGATGCGTCACCTGAGCTGCACCTGCGGCCTGTTGTCCCGGCCCAGGCGCGGCTCCAGCGCGCGCCACGTGCTGGGCGGCGCCACGGCGGCCCCGCGCCACAGGTGGGCGAGGGCTCCCAGCGCCAGTGCCGCCGCCGGAGCCCCCGGCTTGTCGGTGCAGCGGTTGAGCAGCGACGAGATGACCGACACCAGCTCCAGCCCGTGGCTTGATGCACTGGACAAACGGCACGATTTCAACACCCTCAATACACTTCTCGTGAAGTTGATCGATGTCAATCGAATAGGTAATCGAAGGTATCTTAAAAATACAAAAATAATTCTAAAATTGAGTTTCAAGTCCATTGACTTTAGATGTTTGCAAAATAAGTAACATCACATTAGAGAAGCGGAAGTCTCTAAAATGTGATCAGTAGGCCTAACATGCGACCATGAAAAACAAAATAACGAATGCTTTTTTTGTGTTCACGAGATGTGTCGTGGCGCACATAGGGTTACCAACATTTCTTAAGAAAAATATAGTTTAGAATTTTTTAGATTTAGCCATAAAAATATAGTACGCTTAAAGAAAATATAGTATGTTACCAAATAAGCGAAAAAACACGTTTGTTTTTATAAAAACTATATTTACTTACACTTAATTTTTCAAGAACTTTTGTCTTAATATTTATACGTTTTTTTACTTTAATATTTCGAAAACCAAAAGCTCTTTTTTATCTTTAATTTAAAGTTCGAAATGCGATAAGATAGACAGGTTCGGATTTGATGATAATGTTCTAGTTTTTAAATAAAAGATGTTTGAAAATTTTGTAAAGCATTTGTGTAGTATTTTTGCGTACTATATATTTCTTCAACAGTAGGTATATATATAGTAGGTACGCAGACCCGGTATATAGTACAATACTATATATTATAGTACGGTTGGCAACCAGAGGCGCACATGTAAGGCCTACAGCTGTGACAACAATGGGTTAAGGGTCCAAAAACGTCCCAAACTCACCGTATCTCGCATATTCGTTCGACGGCGAGAGCTTTAGCAATGTCCACCTCCCACTTGAGGTCGTCAGCCCGCCCCGCGCCACTCTCCACCAACAACTCTTGCAGGTAGGGGAAACAACGCACCTGGGCACATCCACTAGCATAATAGTCAAATTCAGCAGTAGTAGGAAAATTTATAGACTCTGTAGTCTATGAATTTTCTTAATAGTAATAATTAACGACCAAGCAGATGGTCTACCTGATGGTAAGTGGAAAATAATCGCCTATAAGAGGAATATCTCCTTGCATGTTTTATAATCGGCCATTGAGGCGGTGTATTGAATACTTTATAATTTGTTTTAGCGATGTCGCGATAGATGGCGCAGTTAGTATTTTGTATCACGATTTTAGATTTTCCATTTACCATAAAATGGACCATAGACATCCATAGATTGCAATCTACTTTTAAATTGACGTGAGATGAGCCGTTTTTTTTCGTTATTAAGTTAAATCTAAAACTTAAACGGCTTCATAGGATGTATACCTGTGTCTCCGCGAGCCTTGTATACAGCATAATGAGGAGTGACGTGGGCACTCCCTTCTGGGCCTTCAACTTGTTGAGAATTGACACTATAGATGGCACGTTTTCCTATAGGAAAAAAAATCCTTAGAATTGCAACAGCAATGAAAAAGTCAAGTACGAATTAAACTCGCGCACTAACGGTTCTGTTCGAATTTGATTTTGTTTTTAATTCTCACCAATTGCAAATTGTAGATATATAGGTTTTATAGCCACTTCGTTCACGTGTTTTTACATATCCCGCAGGTCTCATGGATTTCTCTAGAATACAAAATAGCCTATGTTCTGCCCCAAGATTCAAATTATCTGTAGTAAATTTAATGAAATTCGGTTCAACGGTTTAGCTGTGAAAAGGTGATTACAACTCTTTATCAAATATGTAAAAGCCTAGTTTCTATGAAACCTATTTTATAAATAATTGTGCGAGAGTCTTTTGAATTTTGAGAGTCGGGACTCGTATTTGTAACATCACTAAAAGCCAAGAAAAAGGGATACTGACCTTGGTGGTAGCCATTAAAGGCAGCCCCCTCAAGCACTCCAACTTGACACTGGGGCGCGTATCATTCGCCATCTTGTACAGCAGCACCGGCAGCACCGTCACCGACACCTCCCTCCTCACCCTCACCAGGTCTATCACCGCCCTCACCCCTTCCAGCGCCACATCCTCATTCCCATGGCCATCCATCACAACCCCAACGAAAAATGTCAACATCTCCAACTTCAACTGATCGTTCACAGTCACCAGGACTTTGAACCATCTTTTCAATTTATCCGGGTCATCCCTCAAACGTTCCCAGGTTTCTAACAACTTGAAATATGTGTACAGAGTTTTGTCAGAATGTGCAAGTTCTACGAAGGTGGTGTTAGATTTGAGGTTGGCCATGTGGAGGCCGGTGTCGTGGTCGTTGTTGTGGAAGGTGTCCAGTATTTTGGCTGCGACGCCCAGAGCGTTGGTGGTGAGGTAGGAAGGCAGGTGTAGCCACTGGAGGCTGAGCCCCACGAATGAGCTGAGACATATTTTGGAGTATTCATATTTGCTGACTATGTTGAGACCTGTAAATTAAAATCACTAATATATCTAACAAAAAGTTCAAGGCAAGTCTGTCTGTTGGAACATGTAATAAAAAGTGATTATTAGTATGTCAACTACATAATATAAAAGGCCCTATCGCGTTTGTCGCAACATAGATGTTTACTACTTAATGTTTATTATTTTATAGCATTTTTTTGGAACGGAATTCTTTGTTATAAAAAAATTTTGTTCTCAAAATTACACAATAAATACGAATTTCACGTTTTTTGGTAGCTTCAACATTTCGTTACTATTGCTGCCGCTTCAGTGTACTGTATGTCATAAAAGAATTTCATTGTAACACAGAGAGACGCATACCCACTATTACTTTTCGAATTTTAATTGAAATTTTTAATAGTAATAAAAAGTCAAAGTCGAAAATATAATGCTTACAGAGATTGAACAGCTCGTGCAGATACAGAGCAGATGTATTGGAGAGGCTATCTGCTAGCAACATGAGTGTGAGGCCCGCCACGCTCTTCAGCTCAGGTGCGTCGAGTGCGAAACATCGCTCGATCAAGCTGTAGCACGCGCGGGGGTCTTTACTAAAAGTTAAAAAAAGTATACCTACAGTGATTACCAAAAAAAAACATTGTTTTTTAAACAAACTTTGTCATTTAGTTTTTGTGTTACCTAAAAGCATAAAAAATAACAAGCCATTGTGGCCATTTTTTACTCCTGGATTTACGTTGCTTTCCTTTTCTTAAGTAACAATATTAGTCAATTCTCTAGTCACTTATTATAGGATGGGAGAGGTCTCAAGTTGTACATAATTCCAGTTCTCTCAGGTTTGACTCTGGGTTTTTTACCATTAAGTCTTAAATTGGCTGAGGTTTATATGTGTTGTCGAACAATCATTAAAACTTAAAAAATGTTCTTAAGCAAGCATAAAACTGACAAGGCATCTTACATCACACTGTCACCGCTGTTTACTACAACAGTAAAGGTAAGTTATTCTACAATAGAGTAGCATCACTTACCCGTGCGTCACTAGCTCGCCGCATATCCGCGCGAGCACGGGCACGAACGCGACCACGTGCTCGCGCCTCGCCTGGTATATTGCTGCATCCGTCACAGCTGAGTAAGCAGCAAAGGCGTATTCTATTTGCTGCGGACTGCAGATCTGTGTGTAGGTTTTAAAAAACAAGGTTTTGTAAAACATTTGGGTCCGTTGATTTGTTCAATCTAAGGATCCTTTATTGGAAGACTGAGTGGGTTAAATTGAGCAAAATATAGACTACTTTTATCACATAAAAATCAATAGTTCCTGCAGGATTTGTAAAAAACTAAATTCACCCAAAGTATCGAGAGACTGCTAGTAATATAATAACGGCCATTCCTTAGGGTGCCATGATTTTTTCCAGGATGAAAGTAGCCTATGTATTAATCCAGAGTAAAATCTATTTCCCTTATTTCAGCCAAATTGGTTCAGAAGTTGCAGCATAAAGGAGGAATAAACATATTTACACATGAACTTTTGCCTTTGTAATTTTAGTGTGAAGTGTTATGTGATACTGCATAACTCTAATACAATACAAATGAGCATACTTCAACAGTACTTCCTTACCTTCTGGCAGACAATACAAGCCAGCAGCAGCTGGCACTGGGCGTCTGTGTGCGGCAGACTCAGCAGCAGCTGCCAGGGTTTGATGCTGCAGCGCTGCGGACTGCTTGTAAGCCAGAGGAACACTGGGCGCAGCAGCTCTAGACTGTTGGAAGCTATGCTGGAATGCAATCAAAATCATTTAATATAAAAAATGGTGGCAATCTTAGACATGTATCAAACAAAAATAAATATTTTCAAAATAGTTTAAAAAAAAGATTGTAATAATTTAAAAAAACAAAAATATAAACATATCTAATAAGTCTAATAAAACACTTGAGTTTGTAGGAGAATTAGTTAATACCGCGTGGCGCGTGCTCGCTCCGAGATCGTCAACTGGCAGATAGATTCCTACAGACAAACAACTGACAGATAAACGACACATACTCCTTGACGTTTCTAACAGATCATCATCTCCTTACCCTTATCCCACTTAAGTGGGGTCGGAAAAATATGTCAATCTTTTCCATTCGTTTCTATTACTCGTCAACTCATCATCCACTCCTTTTACACACATGTCCTCTTTCACACAATCCAACCATCTCTTCTTTGGCCTTCCTCTCCTCTTATGACCTTCCACTTGCACATTCAACATTTTTCTAGTAATATGACTTTCCTCTCTACGCATTACATGTCCATACCAAGCTAACCTTCTACTCCTCAATTTTTCTGTCACTGGCGCCACCTTCAGACTTCCTCTTATATACTCATTCCTTATTTTATCTATTCTTGTCACACCACACATCCATCTCAACATACGCATTTCGTTCACATGCATTCTTTTACTATCCATCCCTTTCACCGCCCAACATTCTGATCCATGCAGCACGACAGGTCTTACAACCGTTTTGTATATTTTACCCTTAAGTCTAAGAGGCATTCGCGGGTCACATAGTACACCTGAGACCTGTCGCCATTTCATCCATCCCGCATTCATTCTACTTTTTACATCTCGGTCATCATCATTGACGTTTCTAACAGATATCGCTACCTAATTAGTTACTCTGATTAATGTAGGATGGTGCTACTATCTAATCCTCCGACAAGTTCATGAGACAGTGTATTTGCTGTGTACATGTAGCTAGTCAAACTGAACTGTTACATTTTTATTAGCCTACCCACAACATACTAAACATTATATTATACAAAGTATAAAAGTGTCTGTCACTAAAGTGTCTGTCTGTTGCTTTTATCTAATTTTCTTTCTACTTTATATTATCTGCAACATACAAAATCATATGTAGACAGGCATCATAATATTGTTGTGATGATGCTATAAACGTATGTATGTCTCACATTAAAGCAAGAGTCACTGTTGTGACTCAAGTGACTGTTTTGCTAATTTTGTGTTATATGAAGTTGTTAGTCAAGTTAAATGAATATAGAAATGGGATTTGGTGGTTATGACTTTTGGATAGTAAATATGTATAAAACAAAATAACGCCTTGGTGGTTTGGGAACCCTAGTGTTAAAATGCATTGAACTCCAAAAGGTCCTAGATTCAATTGTGGAATGTACTATTTTAAAAAACCACTTACATATACTCTGGATGTGTGCACAGAGCATGCATCTTCGCCAGCACATCATCCTCCACCTCCTTATTCTTCTCCAGCACAGTGATGAAGGGGTGTCGCGGAGACCGCAGGGAGAACTGGCACTTGTAGGGCTGCCCTGGGACCAGTCGGGACCTCAGGTCCAGCACCAGCAGACCGGCCATGGTGGAGATTATTGCAGAGTAGTTACTGTAACCAGTTTTTCCTTTTTTTTATGATTACACTTAAAAGTCTTACAGCTAAGGTTGATGTTGTACTATAGTACAAAGCATCAGCACAATGAAAAAAAAAACATGTTCAAAAACCAACTGCTACAAAATCACTGTCTTTGTAGATAAAAAAAATGGTCTAACAAATTTAATAATTTGGTATGGAAATTTTAGATGATACAAAATCCATTAGTAGGTTTACAATTTTTTTTTGTATTATTAATTTTCTGTTACCAACAAGCTTAACAAACAAATCATAAGTCTTCATAAAATGACGTAAAAGTCGGGCTGTATGGTCAACAATCTTTGCTTGTCCCCATTGGATTGCCTTTTGAATATACTTACTGAGTACTAGGCAGTAAGGTTACTACAGTAGACATGGTGTGTGCTATCTCCAGCACCCCCAGCTCCACCAGCGCCAGCAGACCCTGGCACGCCGTCAAGCTCACCATGTGTTCAGGAGCTGAACACTTCTCCCTCAAGAACTTGAGCTCTTCATTCTCTACGACGAACCTCTGCCGCTCGCCGACCTTATATTTTGATTTGATTGTCGTTAACAACTTGTCTATCGCGTTCACTATTAGCACACTATTGTTTGTTTTCAATTTATATTCTATTTCATCCATGTTTTAGTTAAAAAATTGCCAAAATATTTGATAAAAATACTTTGCAAGAAGCCGGCTCACAGCTGTTTTTTCAATTGACATTTGGCATGATAAATGACAATTGACAGTTGACATTTGACTTTAGGGCTAAGTTTAAAAATGCTAAAACTCTAATGGGAAATGAGTATAATACAACCGTGAAGAAATAATAGACCCAATATTAAAATATACTGTAATCTTCAAATCAATGTAGTTTAGTATTTTGTTAAAAATATTTTCAGTGTTCCAAAATACTAAAATAGATTTAGTTTTATTATCGAACACTTTGAGTAAATGTCAAAGTCACATTGTAATTTGTATTGTGTTTGTTTTGTGTTTATTAATTTAAAAATTCAAAATAACGGAATATCGAATAATTATTGTATTTAAGTTGTTTACTCTTTACTAAATATAATGCATGAACTAAATACTATAAGTGATGAAGAATTTATCCCATTTTTACAAAAACTAGGTGTAGAAACTTACAATAAGTCATTTGAGTGGTTATTAGGTGATCCAGACTTTGCTGGTGTTTTAGGGTGGATTTACAACAATCTAGATCATAATAACGCTTTAACTGCACGGGAAGAGTACAGGTACCAGTAGTAGTATTTTAAGTTTAATTACCATCTTCTTTCTTTAGACTATCACCACTTTACCACTACTAAAGGTCTCCTCAAACTTCAACATGTTCTAAAAAACACTACATAACAACATCTATCCAGTACTTAGTCAGCCGTTTGGTGTGCGATTGACTCTACTATTCTTTTCTTTAGCTGACCCGCACCCAACTTAAAATAAAACCTATTTGGGCAAAATTTTAGTTATTCACTATTGACTCATTAATTTACAACAATATTATGGAACAGATAGTTCATAGTTGTATTTTGGACATTACAGATATACTGAGTTAGAAAAACAAGGGAAAGTATTGTCATCTCAAGAGTTAGAAGCACAGTTACAGGACATTCAAGATGAGTTTAAAGGACTCAGTCTACCAGGAGATGAGGATGGATTGGAAGATATTAAACTGGACATTAGATTGCAGAAGGAAAAACTAGCAATGTTGAACCATCAGGAGGAGATGCTTATGAAATTGATGCAGCAGAATGAGTGAGTAGATGACAGTTTTATCTTTAACCTGTATAATATATACTAATATTATAGAGAGATAGTTTAGAACTCATCAATTGTGTAATAACCCTTATCCAATAGTATTTTGTATGTTGTTTTTTTTTCAATTTCTATTCATGTTGTTAGTTTATCATACTACTGTTTATTATTCAGGGCAATGAATCAAGAACTTGCAGTGGAACTAACAAAGCTCAATGCAGCTCAAAAGCAGGCAGCTGATGATGAGAGACTGATGGGAGAAGAGTGTGTGAAGTTGGCCCGGCAGGTGGAGGCTACGGTAGAAGACATCACAGACACTGTTGCTGATGCTTTGAGTGTGTACGGAAGCTGTGCTGTTGATAAGGTATATATAATTAGCAGATCACTAAGACGTTTTATTATAATCTAGTCTACACCCTGTGATTTCACCCACATAAGTCCTGATTCGGTGAGAAGCAAGCTGTTCGGGGAAGTAAGCTGCATCAGTCGTTGGTTTTTCATTCATTGCTACACGCCCCCCGCCCCCGCGAAGAGTGTTACGAACAAAGTTGCCAAGATAAAGAATTATGATGAGAGACATGGGCTTTTTTGTGGGAAAGTCTGAAACAATGTGAAAAACTCTTATCCTAAAATTTTAAAGAACAGTCTTTAACATTCAAAGGGTAAGGAATTTTCACGTCGTCGATGTTTCGGTTGCATAATAGACAGTATTTTACCCATATTCGGCTCACTGCTGAGGTCGAGTCTCCTCTCAACATTGAGGCCAATAGTCCACCATACTGGCCCAATGCGGATTGGCAGACTTCTCACATGCAGAGAATTAAGAAAATTCTCTGGTATGCAGGTATTCTCGCAATGTTTTTCCTTCACCGTTTGAGACATGATATATTTAAGGTCTTAAAATGCACACAACTGAAAGTTGGAGGTGCATGCCCGTACCAGATTCGAACCCACACCCTCCTGAATCTGAGGCAGAAGTCATATCCACTGGGCTATCACAATCTCAAACATATGAATATTCAAATTTCAATTTTCACTTTGTTCAGGAGTTAGCCAAAAGATTCTTCACATACGGCCCTTTTGAGTCATACAAGCAGACACAGGAACTGTTCAAGTCTCACTTTGATTTGTTCACGTCACTGAAGTTTGACTCTAAACGCAACAACGCCAGCGATGATGATGTGAAGTTGGCGGTTAGAGAAGCCAGGAATATGGAGGACAGGTAATTGGTATATAACATTAATGCTTATATTATATACTAACGGACTTTACTTCACCCCATTTTATCTATATTATCTCATTTATGTAAATTAAATATGTAGTCCAATAATAATTTCAGAAAACTATAACTTAAAACATGAATGATTTAAAAAAAACTTCAATCTCTTTTTAACCATTAAGGGATAGAATTTTGAATGGCATTATTTTTAGTATTTTTTGGAAGTACACATAGCAATTTTCACAAATGTAATTTGAAAAAATGGAGGACTTTCCATACAAACGACCCCTGTTTCACCCATTTCTAATTTTTTTTCGCGATTCAGTTATCCTATGACCTTATAGAGGTACATATTATGGCCTCAATTTGTGCCAATTTTCAGTCAAATTCATTCAGTAGTTTCAGCCTGATCCCCAGTCAACATTAAATTTAAAAAAAAAATTACTTTAGTATCAATTACATAACCCCTCCAACTGACATTTTCAAAATATCTTCAATGTACAGGATTTGATCTGTTATACTTTTATTTTAATATGTTTTCTATGGTAATTGAAATATCAGTATATCAGTGTATAATTTTATTTTATACATTTATTTGTAATAATGAATGAAGCTACCATATTCTTAACAAATCCACAAGACAAGCTTAGTATGAATCAAATTAATGTTTGTAAAAGTCTTTATTTGAATAACTGCAATTTTGGTAAACAGAATTAACTATATTCTTTAAATAAATATATTTTTCATATATGTATATTCATATTATATCAGGTTATCGGATGCTGTGTCTGCATACATAGAATCAAAGGCAGAGCTCTCCGGGGCGCAAGCGAAGCTGCTTCTAATTCTACACTACGATAGTGGACATCAGTATGCGTAAGTTTATTTTACTAATTTAACAACTTGAAAAAGACCTGTTTTTTACAGGTTCTCAATTGTATTTATTTCGTTAGATTAGATACTAAACAAAAAGCCTCCAATAAAAATGTTAATTGTGTTGTTTTTCAAATATCTCTAAATCTTTTCAAATTGTGTAGGAAATCTAAGTATGACCACAGAAAACATATTGGTATGACCTAATTTGGTTTTTATTTGGTTTGGTTTGGTATTGAAAAAAGAGTAAAACAAAATATTATTTAAACATTTTAACGTCCCTCGTGACGCAATGTTATGCGTGGTGGACTTACAAGATGGACGTCCTGGGTTCGATCCCCGGCTGGGCTGATTAAGGTTTTCTTAATTGGTCCATGTCTGACTGGTAGAAATACAGTCAAGCGATTTAGCATTCTGTTACATATTGTGTAGAAACCTGAAGGGGTACGGATTTTCATACTACTTCCATCCAAGATTGCATCATCAGTTACAAACAGCAGAGATTGTGGTCAAGGGATAACTTGTAAAGAATTAAAAAAATATATTATTATCAGAGTGAGTTCCCAAGAGGCCCACAGCAGCGCCATCCAGCTGCTGGAGCAGGAGGAGTCCATACTGGAGCAGCAGATACAGAACGCCAGCAAGCGGCTGGTGCAGCGCCGCACCGCCCTGACGGTCGACCGCATCGCCGGCTCGGCGCTGGCAGATAGAGAGTGAGTGGCTTGTCTTGAGGTCGCCATTAACGGTCAATTATTCTCATGTTTCTGAAAAGCAAACGGCAGTACCTACGCGCCATACTATACAAGTCATGTACGCAGTGACCAACACACGATCAATTATAGTCGTCGGTGCTACAGAAATGTGAGAATAATTGACCGTTTGTGGCTAGCATTATACTATTCCACTTTCAGTTGATATTTCCAGTCTGATCGGAGTTAGAGACTGCACACACAAGTACATCAATAACAATATAATTTTCCTTAGACATATTCTGAATGTACGTAATGTAGTTTTTGTACACAAATATCCTAACTGAATGTTTTGAGTAAAACCAAACTAATTTCAAGTTCACTCTGAATAAGATTCATATGGCCAGTATATAAAAATATATCCAAGCAGTGTTATAATAGAGAATAGGTTTGACGCATACATACTATATGTATTACACCTAACATAAATGATGTTTATGTACAGACAAACGTACAAACAGCTAGTATTCCTCCAAGAGGTGAGCACGGAAGCCGTGTCGCTGGAGCGCCTGCTGTACTGTGCTCTGCGCCGCGAGCTCGTCTGCGCGGAGGAGTTGCTGCACTTCGCCTCGCACCTCCGCACGTACCTGCTGCAGGAGGCCGACTGCGTGGCCGATAGAATCGTACGTACAAACAGCTAGTATTCCTCCGATAGAATCGTACGTACAAACATCTAGTATTCCTCCGATAGAATCGTACGTGCAAACAGCTAGTATTCCTCCGATAGAATCGTACGTACACAAAGCTAGTATTCCTCCGATAGAACCGTACGTACAAACATCTAGTATTCCTCCGATAGAATCGTACGTGCAAACAGCTAGTATTCCTCCGATAGAACCGAACGTGCAAACAGCTAGTATTCCTCCGATAGAATCGTACGTACAAACAGCTAGTATTCCTCCGATAGAACCGAACGTGCAAACAGCTAGTATTCCTCCGATAGAATCGTACGTACAAACAGCTAGTATTCCTACGATAGAACCGAACGTGCAAACAGCTAGTATTCCTCCGATAGAATCGTACGTACAAACAGCTAGTATTCCTCCGATAGAATCGTACGTACAAACAGCTAGTATTCCTCCGATAGAACCGAACGTGCAAACAGCTAGTATTCCTCCGATAGAATCGTACGTACAAACAGCTAGTATTCCTCCGATAGAATCGTACGTACAAACAGCTAGTATTCCTCCGATAGAACCGAACGTGCAAACAGCTAGTATTCCTCCGATAGAATCGTACGTACAAACAGCTAGTATTCCTCCGATAGAACCGAACGTGCAAACAGCTAGTATTCCTCCGATAGAATCGTACGTACAAACAGCTAGTATTCCTCCGATAGAACCGAACGTGCAAACAGCTAGTATTCCTCCGATAGAATCGTACGTACAAACAGCTAGTATTCCTCCGATAGAACCGAACGTGCAAACAGCTAGTATTCCTCCGATAGAATCGTACGTACAAACAGCTAGTATCATATTTTTTTCAAGGTTGTAATGGTGAATTTTTGTAGAAAATTTTTTGCTCTGCAGAAAATACAAGTTTATTCCATTAATTTACTTTAACTGAAAGGATGCATACCAATTTAATTCATATATTTGATCTTATTTCAGAAATCTATGAACGATACATGCACAGAGCAAACCCAGGCTGAGGTTAATCTGCAGGATTCAGATGTTCTGCTGAAATGTCTCATATCTACACTGGGTGGAGAGCCCAGCAGCGATGCTATGCTGCCTATCAAACTTTACAACGATATGCGCAGGAATATTCGAGAGTTAAAAGATGAGATACAATACGGATACAGGATGAAAAAAGCAGCGTTAGAGGACATGTAAGTACTAGCTTAATAATAATGAATTTCTACATTTATACAGTTTCACTCTACTTTAAATATTAACATCAAAAGGTCAGAACTCCTCAAACGACACAAGGCGCTTACTCCATCATATGGTCCTTCGAGCCGGATTTGATCTACTAAGCGAACTTGAAATAGACAAATTTTGATATTGACATTCCTTGTATTCACTGTGTCAGTGCCGGGTCCACTGTGTTACATAAAAAACTTCAAACAGTACCCGGGACTTGTGACCGACGGGTTGTTGGCCTTGTTGTGTTGATTTATCTTGTTGTTCTTCCTGCCCAGCTAAATTCAGTAAGACCTTACAAAAGACAACAGGCACCTAAGTATGAAACTATACCTAGGCAGATATAAGCAGTTTATAGAGATTGTAACTCTTCTCGAACCAAGTTCGACTTTATTTGTTACCTGAAGAACAACTAGATAGTTTACTCATATCAAAAATATAAAAACATTATTATTTTCGCGTATTAAATGGAATAAGTGTCCTAAATATATTATCAATTTATAAAAGTTAAGTATTTCATAGAAAACTTAATTTAAATTGATTTTTTCAAACGTCAAAAATGCTGTCGTCCATTTCGTGACGTCACGATGTTACTTGATGTCACTAAAGGAATAAATGTCAAACTGATTTTAGCTAATAATTACATCAAACACAGGTTTAGTATTAACGTGATGTCATGAAACAGTTAAAATATAGACCATCAGGACGACAGCGTTATGCTTGCATTGTCAAAAAATATTTAGTAATTGAATTTTAGGGTTCCGAACGTACGTAGTAATAATATGTATTCATGTCTCGAAAAAAATATAATATCTTTTGTCAATCTAGTAGGAACAATTTAAGACCCTTTTCAAAAAAGTGTCAACGAGCTTATTGAAATAAATGACTTTTAACTTTCCAGCAAAGTTCTTGCGTTGCCCCTGCGCCGCTACATCTATGACGGCTGCACCGGCCGGCCCAACTGCCGCGACCGCAGCGTGGCGGCGCTCACACACGCGCTGACTCACGAGATGGCGAGTGTCGACGCGCGCGTGCTTGGCATCGGGGAAACCTTCACTACTGTCAAGGTGGGCCTGAACTTTGATTCACTCTAAATATCATTACTTTTTAGCTTTTCGTGGTAATAAAACAACGGATACTAAATAGACGGGATGGACGTAGGAGCAAATAGTAATCATACTCCACTAACCGCTCCCATTCACACAACGGACCATGGAACAAGTTGAGCTAAGAGTATCAACCCAAAAATTAGGAGATCCCCAGAAGAACCAAAAACGTCGACATAGCTCAAGAATTTGTATAGTTATAAATTCCGCCTCGAAAAGCGCAATACGGTATTAAGCGGGTTACAGGGAGATCTCCTTGTAACTCCAAGACGGTAACAAGTGGGTTAAAGGGATCAAAACCGTGTTGTTTGGAAGTCCTTCCAAGAGGCCTATATCCAGCAGTAGTATATCTCTTCATTATCATCTCCAGGCTCTTCGAACATTGTCACATCAGCTTCGCGACTTGCTGAGTTGACAGTGACATTGATTCGTGATTTCATCACACAGATCCTGGAGCATAGTTCGCTCCATCTAGTGACTCTTGATTCTTCAAATGAGGCCCATAATTAGTGACCAAGAAAGACTGCATTTTATAGCAATAAAATAAAAACCATTTTTCTTTCTTAAAGGGCAAGGATGTTCACAACACAAGGAAACTCTGGCAATGGTTCCTCACTGACCCCGCGAAGTTGGCAGCAGCCATGAAATATGTGTCCCGAGATTAACGAACAAAAATACATTATACCTGATAATATGCCAGTATATGATAGGTTAGTTATTTTTTATATGTATATAAACTGTTTCACAGAATTAATTGTTTTCTTTGTCATGAACAATAATTTATTTATTTGTAACCTAAATAGCTTTAGTGGTGAAGGCAGTGACTTAAATCTTCGATGAACAAAATGTATTACATTGCCACCTATTAGACTATTTTATTTTTACTATCAAGAGCTATTTAGCTCTAGTTGGAGGGGATAGGAGAATATTCGTAATATTAAAAAAGACTTGTACAATATTTTTTAAAAACTAGTTTTTGGACTCTTTTAGTTTTCCTGCAGATTTCAAACAGAGAAAATACGGTCAGGTACTTAAAAATACGGACAAAGCACATTTCTTTTTTAAACTCAAAAAAAAAAAACAAAAAATAGGTAAAATTCATTTAATTAATAAAATTAAGGAAAATAAAAATAATCCTAACAAAATAAATATTCTAAAACGATCACAATAACCGTACAGTCAAAAAAAGCGTAAAATTGACTATACCCTACACTAAATATTTACATACACAACCTTAACATTCGAAGCACCATTTGTATGAGGCAGTTAATAGTTAAATTCATAAACACAGCCCCATTACAGTTCTATAATAGTTCATTGTATTATTTGTTGACTGCGTATGGTCGAAATTTGACCGTTATTTGTTTCACACTTCAAGTACATAACATTTTAGGCGTCGACGCAACATTAATATACTTTTATTTAATCTATTATTATAATAGATAGAGCTTTCTGTACTCCTCCATACAATTATGCAGACAGTCACATTCTTAGTAACACACCAGTAGGCCAATAAGTCCGTAAATAACTTCTCTTTTATGAATTTCTCAAAGATTAATTTCATTCTCAAAACCATTTATATTTTGGAAAACTCAATATTGCATATGGAACTCTCGTACCAATTTAAAGCTTCCGCCATTTAGGCTTTTTCAAAAATGTTGAAATAGTTCCTGTTTTAATTAGTGTTTAGGTATTCAATCCCAAGTAGGTCTTGGTACTTTCCTCAATATAGTGTCCTCTGGTGAAATGTGGATCGGGTTTGTGAAGTCCAATTCTATATTTTCAGGAATACCTTGGAAGTATGTTACGTGTTTGTTGTTTTCTGTAAATAAAAACAAATATAAATGAATTACTAACAGTATCTACCTCAGAACTAACTAAAGAACTTGAAATTTTATGGAAGTCTTAAAAATGTAATGTATGTTTTTGGTTTTTTATATAATTTTACAGCCTTTCTTTGCCATAAACTGAATCACAACAATATTTTATGGAATTGTAGATATCACACAAACCGATACAGTTAAAATATAATCCCTGAATTTAATGAATATCTAATCTGGAAACAACTACCTGTGAAATTGAGTCTTGCAATGATTTCGTCCAAATGTTGTCTGTCCAACGTCGCCTTCACAGTGATCCTGTCTCGGTACAGACTGCGGCGGTGGCGCGAGGAGCGCCGGATGTCTTCACTAGTGCGGTTCAGTAGAGGCAGCGTGAAAACCATTTCTGATAATGGGGTTTGGTCAGGACCGAATTCCTGTAAAACATTAAAACATTCCTTGAACACATTATATCAACTTGGAATTGTCTAGACAATAGAATATTCTTCTGATAATTTTGGATTTTCTACTTGGTGCGATGTCTCCAGCAGAAATACACAATTTACACATTTATGGAAGTCATACAAAACATAAAAGAAAAGTTTAAAAAAAATTATCTTGATTCCATATTAACAACAAACAAACAAATATTAACAATTGGATAACAAATATAAAGAATATTTTATTTCTCGATTTGGAATTAAGGCAGGTAATTTCGACCTAAAAAGGAATTTTAAAAAATGATACTGAATTTGAAATACTTCAAGATTTGGAATGCCCTTTGAGATTCCGTTTTCCCCGCCACCTATAAATTGGGTTTCTTTAAATCGATTTAAAAATATCATCAAGGCAAGCGCCTTGCACTGTAGACTGCATAATTCCCATCAACATTATCAACTGATGGTGGTCCACTGCTGGACATCTTTTGTGTTGATTACTCGTTTAAGACGCCAGATAATGACCACTCTGGAATCGCAGAACACCGATATCGTTGTAATACAACACCTGCATGTGCCATTTGATAGTATCCTGTAGAAATTATTGTACTGCCATTTATCGCTCGCCAAGGTCTTGTTGGTCAGATTGCAGGGTGCTATGAGCAGGTGAGGTTGGTAGTCGTGTATGGGGTTATAAAGCCATCTATTTGAAGGCTATGCAAGATACCAATTGGCTGCTTTGGATGCTGTAGATCCCCGAACCAGGAAACTTATTGGCACAGATTCACCACTTCACTTGCCAGTTGTCAGTGTTATAAAGGATTTTCATAATGTCGTTGATGTACTAGGACTCTAACAAAACGCACGGCTAGGGTTTGAAATACCCAAATCTCTATCGTCTATGTTGTTTCCAACTTGGGTATCTTTAAAACAAGAGGAAATAAGCATCGTCTAAACAAGCGTGTCCCATCTTAGACTATATTTACACTTATAACCATGGTCAAACGCCAGCCTATCTTGCGTTAAAAAAATCAAATAGTAAAACTAACCAAGCACTTTCCGCTGACGCAGTAAGAGTTGTTGGCGCGGCCGCACGCGGTGCCGAGCGGGAACCAGCCGTCGTGCCCGTTGACGAGGTAGAAGCGGTGCGCCACGCGCTCGTCCTGGCACGCGATGCGGCACGGCCGGTCCGGGTCCTCTGAATAAACATTATATGATGGACGTAAATAGGAGTGAAGAAGAAGAATTTATCTAACCCCAACGTGCTACTTTTGGAATAGTATAGCATAAGGAACACAATGGAGCTCCTTAGTCTAAAATTGTGACGAGATCTTAAACTGTGCCATGATCATATTAAAACACAAAGCACACTTCAATATAAATAAGCTAACTGTAACCTAACAGATCTTAATACGCGTAAATATTGGGTACATAAACATAAATAACATGACGAGTTAACGACGCATAACCGAAGCCCTCTTGTAAATTAACAGAGAACCCAGTCACTGTTTAGCAAAGTAGTTATGATGGTAGAGGTTCAAAGTCTTTGGTACTGTACATAAAGATACAAAAATACTGTTATTGCAATGGCACACTTTAGAACGATTAAATGGTGACATAGTAAGATATCTGTGTGTTTGGGGGCTGATTGTTTAGAATTCGTTTGGTTACCTAACGCCGGTGATATCTGCATGCCCAATCCCGACAGTCTTCTGACTCTCTCCTTGTACTTCGAACAGACCATTGTGGCGTACTGGTATGGAGACATTAGTTGGCTGCAACCCTGCAAACATACCATTATATGACTATAGTTTTATATCGTGAGATGAGATAAATATAAATTCTGACAGAAGTGACATTTCCGTAATCGGCAATTATAGCCTTGACGCTGTGTCCTGAGTGACGGCGGATATCTAGGTATAAGCGGAATTCGCCGCGGACGTGAGTAGTTTCCTTGGCAAGTTTGAATTTGTCTTGAGTGCCAGCGGGTGCGTTGACATTTCTTACAATAGTAATAGAAGTGTGTGTCGCGGATTCCCCAAACACGATGTGCTGCAACTAAGGACTTGCACTAACTGTTGCGTTAAAAATGCAACTGGTGCATTATTTTAGACAAAATTGTAGGTCTCGTTTAACTATTTCGATTTCTGAGGCTGAAAATGTTTTAAGAGTGTGATGACGATAAAGATAATAAACAGAAAATGTGTGTTTTCGATTTTCATTATTAGGTAGTACAAAAATAAACCGAAAATAGATCACATGCATTGAACTTTATGGACATTTTACAAGCCTTTATCAATGAGTTCTTTTCCTATTCCAGTCCTGAGCCAGGCCTGAGAAAGTTAGTGTTGTTACAAAGTCGTCAGTTCGGTTACTATCATTAACATTTGATCGTGATCGCAAAGAGTTGAAAATTATCATCACAACTTGCTAACCCGCGTTGAAAAAGTGTGAGGAATGTAAGTTCCCTAGAAGTAGTCAGCAATTGAAATGATAATGATGATATCTGTCGCCTCACCAAATGCGTCCGCTCAGAGTCCGGCTGGCACAGCTGGATGCTCCTCCTGGACGCGGAGGAGACGAGGCGCAGGCCGGAGCCGCCCAGCACGCAGCGGAAATGGCACCCGCTGCTGGGCCGCCACTGCGCGCCCACGGCTCGCCGCCACGTACCGGATGATTTCGTTCTGTAAGACATAACAACAGTTCTTATCTCAACCCTTAAGGTAGAGAGAGTAGGCAGAGACGACAATACCTACTGTCCTGTCCTGTTGGAAAAGTGCTGTCACAATTCAATTTTATATTGTACAACAATATCCAAAAAATACTTACGAGGTAGTGTGCTGTGTGACAGTTTGCACTTGTAGAGCTTCCCACTCACATTCCCCCGGCGTGAGAGAAAACTCCGTGTCTGTATTGGCAGTGCAGGTGAATTTCTAAAATAAAACTTTTTCATAGTAAATCGATACATAAATGGAAAATATACTACCTACTTACATCAACACTGAATAATCTAGAAAAATAAAAGATATTGAATAGGTGTTACGTTAAAAAGGGATTTAGGGAAGGGGTTTACGTTAAAGGGAGGGAAGGGAAAGGGAGGGAAGGGAGGGGGATTTGGAATTTGGCATACCGTTTATCTGTCGAAGCTCGCTATGAGTATAATCATGTTTAAAAGTAACAGCGGCTGTATTGTGGAGATAGGATACTTACTCGACAAATACCAGCGATGCAGAACTTGGGAGCCAGCGTGGAGCACGCCGTGCCGTCGGGCAGCGTCCAGCCGCGCGACTTGTACCCGCCGCCGCGCGTGTCGCACCACACCGCGCACGCGCTGCTCGCGTCTGCACAACAACACATTGCTCCATCAATACAGTAAATAAATGAAACGAGTGCGCTATAGACCACACGACTGAAGCAAAAATTTAAAAATAAAAAAAACAAAGCGCCATCTATGAGCCTCAGGCATAACTGCATCGAAACAAGTTCTTGAAGTGTACAAAAAGAGATTGTTTCAAAATTCTCTACGAACGCCATCTACTGATATGTTGTGGTCAAACAGTCTTTATTTTTTCTTAAAGAATTTAAATTCCCTTACAGTACAGTAAATCCTATTACATATTTGATAATCAGCTCGAAACAAACATTTTTTTTGTTTATCCTACAGAAATGTACGATGTTCGGTGCATAATCGTACATTTTTTATTTTAAAACAATGTTTCACCATACCTGTAGATGGCAGGACGCATTCACCAATTTTAACCTCAAGTCAAGCGTGCGTAAAGAAGTCTTCCTTCATTAACTCATAACTTACTTCTATCTGAAGTTAGTTATGAGTTGAAGTACTGACTTCAGATACATGAGGCTCACGATACGAGAGAGTTTATTGTATGCCTTGCCAAGTGTTCTCTATTATAGGCGATGGTTTTCGACTTACCAGGTTGGCCATCTGAAGTGATGGACAGTATCATACTACTTATTTCTTAGCAAATAGATGCATGTTTTTCTGTTAGTACCCCAATTCTCGTAAGCAAATTAAAATGTTTTATGTTTTTGCGTACCATCCACATCCATCCTCTGCAGGCCGGTGCCAATCAAATCAGGATCCACATCTCGAGCTCTCACGCATATCTGATCCGCGAACTCTCTCACCGTCATTCGCGGTACGTTTTTACACTGAAATTAAAAAGTTTACAAGATTTATAATGTGTTCTAGTGTCTAGGTAATTTCAAAAATATTTTTAAAAAATTTAGGATTAGCTTACCGTTACATGACACGATTGATACTTCTTGTCGTGACCTTGGCAGTAATTTTTACCGTTTTCGTGCCTGAAACCAAGAAAGGTTTGTTTTAAACTTTTACTGGAGACGTCTTGCTCTCTAATTATTCTTTTGTATAGCATGTTATGCCAGTCGTCATAACCTCTTTCACTTGTTCTACCTATATCTCCCCCGAACAAAATAGTCATTCTATGCTTGCATAAAGAAAAGAGAACTGTAGGATAAACACTATTATTTTTTAAACGTATCAAATTCTAATGACCCTAACCTGAATTAAAATATTCCAAAAAATACCTACTTTTGTTCAGGTCGTTTAGGTTAGGTCGCCTTATGCTCATAGTTGTTTCTTTGCCAAAAAAGTTAATAAATCAAAAAAAATTGACATTTGCATGGTGCATTGTTTCCTTAACATGTGTTTAGTGTGTGTTACCTAGATCTAGTACATCTCCTGCTGGCCATGGCCAGGCCGGCGGCGGCGGGCGCGTGCTCGTCGTCGATCAGACAGGCAGACGCGCACTCCGACCAGCGCGACCAGCGGCCCCAGCGGCCGCCCGTGCCTGCTACGCGCGCGCCTCCGCGCTCCACGCACTCGCCGCCTCGGCAGTACTGTCGACAATTTATCGCATCATTTATCATCAAGACAACAGACCTTGCCCACTCCTCCACGGTATCGTATCACGCCGCGTGAGACCGTCTTACGGGCCTCCTCTACCTTGCGAGCTCCTCCTAGTGAACGAACCTGCAGGCGGAGGCACCTACGGCGATGAAGATGGCGACGAAATAAACGACCCATAAGCCACAAGGCCTCACCTTTAAATCAATGACCAGGGGAGCAAGATCCCGCGCCTTACCTAGGCAAGGAGGCTAAGCCTCGAGGTCTGAATCCCTACCCGGATTTATCTTCTGCGAGGAGATGATCTGCCTACGTCTCATATAGATTAAAGCTACGGCTAAACCGCGGTACTCGCGTCCGCGGTAGCTTGCACGGTGGAGAATAGCCTCTCACAAAAAGTTCTACTGTTCCTACTATAATTCAATGTTTGCTGTAGACGCTATAGTGGGACCGAAGCATCTTCACTGGAATGTCTGAGCAAGCGCAGATTCTTTGCCAAAGTGACACTCTAGAGCTAGAACAACTTAGAGAAACGGAACACTCTCAGGGCGTCTCACTCATCACTCCACGACTTAAAGGGAAGTTGAGTCCAATAATAATGATATTCAATAATTCAAGTTACTCTTCAAGAAGTAGCTTCTTTATCATAAATAATACCATGATATTCTCCTACCATATCTTCACCACATCTGGTCCCTTCCAGTGCAGGGTGCGATGTCCAGGTGTACCTTTCCCTTTGACAATGTAAATCTCTGCAGATGTCTTCCAAATTCTGCGCGCCAGAATGTCTGCTGCCGCGACCGTATTTGAGCATACCTTAAACAATTGATGAAAACTTTACTCATTTAACAAATTCGCACATTTGTCTAAAAATATATTTGTGTCTTGGAAACTATTTTTCATTTGTTCTTTGTTATTGTTATAATACATTTTCTTGTTTCAGACAATATGTTATCTCAATACGTATATCGTAAAAAAATTCAAGATTTTTTTTCGAAAAGAAGGTAATTTTTTCGTTTTGCTTAAAAAGTATGAACTTTTCCATTCAATGAACCAGGTATGCTAGCGTTACGTGGCATTGCAAGTAAAAAATGTAATTTAATACTTAAAAAAAAGATAGAGTCTGACCGAGAAGGTCTGTCATTCAAAAATTAAATAACAATTCAGAACATTTCAGAAGAACTTACACTGTTGGTCAGCATCAAATCTTTCTCCAGGAAGAATGCCTTCTGCGCTGTGATCTAACTGCCCCGCTGAATTACCGTGATCCAATAGACATCTAGACTGTGATGTGCTGGAAATACAACAAAAATGATGCCTGAGAAACTATTACGATTAATACACACTTACTTCATGTCATGTTTAATATTAATTGTTTCCAAATTAAGCCTAATATTTGTTTAAGTGCCCTAAGTGACCTCAGCTAGTAGAACTTTAAGCCCGAGGTTCACGAAGACAGAAAATCCTAACACTTAATGTTCTTAACATTGAGGGAGAACCCAATTCTATAGCAACTGACCTTAAAATTATAGTTAACCACCGAGGACTCTACAAATAAATCTACCATAACTGGGATTTAGGGCGTTACTTACTCAAGAAACTTCTGCAAGTAATTCCTGCTGCACTGCGACCACGTGATCTTCCCGCTGCCCAGGGTGGGGCTCATGATGTAGGCGGTGGGGTCGCAGCCGTTGTCTGCCAGCGGGCCGTCATGTCGCATGCCCAGACTGTAATTAATTGAAGATATTTTTGATGAAAATCTTCTTGACGCACACTGGACTTGAGAAGGAAGTTGGTGAATGCGTTACGAAAAGTGTAATCGGGCGAGGCGAACGTACGTTGAAAGGCAGAGCTAAAGAAGTTTTACTTCCGTAGTCTAAAACACACTCATTTTTGTTTATTTTCTGACTTTTTCAGCGCAATTGGAATACACACTTGGTTCGGTTCCTAGCGTGAGCAAACAGTTGAACTATTTTTATTATATTCCAAATCGGCATTATATCGCTGTCCAGGCTTAACTAATCGAAGATTAAAAAATCAATATCATTAGTTTTGAAGAATAATTTGCCCTATGTATTCTTGGATATGACCATCCCCCTTTAATAAGTCCCACAGACTAAAGGAGCGGGCCGGTAACTATAAAATTTCGAGCAGGCGGGGATCGCAGCCTAAGTTTCTGTAGCTTTTAAGGCTTCGTTGTGATACATTTCCAATGTTACCATGATTTTCAACTTACTTGTGGCCAATTTCATGAGCAACGACATAGACGCTCTCAAAATGTCTTCCTTCATTGACAGTGCAGCTGCTGGTCACAGTGCACATCCCAGCTACAGGAGCTAATCCTGCAAATGATCTAAATTTAGGTACAAATGTATCTATGTATTAAAGTATTTAATCAACGCTTTCATATAAATGTTCCTGGCATCAATATGTTTGCTTAATATTCTAAACTAATTAAGCCCATGGATTGTATAATAATCAAGCATTATATCGAATATTTTTATTTTCGATTGCACTATAATATGCCTAATCGTAAAATTCAAGTGATTGCAAAAACTGTTGTACCCAAATAAAAATATGGCAAGGCTGGGAATATTACGTAAAAAATTCAATTCTTAGTTACTTTATTATAAAAAGCATTTTTGAACTGAAGATTGTATTTTAATTTTAACTGAAAATCTTTTATGGATCATCATAATTTTATTGGTGACCACACAGTTTTTCAATTTGATACAGTAATCCACTTTTTGCAATTTGGTGGTTATTTATGAAGCAACGACCATTATTCTTAACTCATCTAAAGCTTGAACGCAATGAGAATGAGAGCGTGTCAAATAATGATACGAAACCAATCTCGTCGATTAGAGAAATCTTGTTTACCCAAATAACAGAAAATGTTAGTATTCATAATGTTAATTACTTACCTACAACTTGACTGCTTACTTTGCCATTTTTGTTGACGACATACAAGTCTAATCCGGTCAATATAACCGCATGATCCCAGTGCAATGGATCATTATCTCCTGGTGGATTCTCTAAACGTTGCCACGTACAAAAGTTGCTCAAAAATCGATCGATATCGTGAGGTCTCTTCAAATTCACTGGGTCTTCGTGGAGAATTTCTAACCTTTTTAAAATAAAATTCACCGGTCTCCCCAAACTTGGATCATGGTAGAGCAGTTGCACTGCATTTATCATTGCTAATACAAATCTCACTAACTCTCGTTCTGTGTCTTTTGGGAAGTTAACTGTCATGTGTTTGTATAAATCTCTATCGACAAACACCGCTGTTTCAACAAAAATTGCCGGTAGCACAGCTCTTTTATGTCTATTTTCTCCTATATCTAACTTATTCACAAAGTCCTGTATTGTTTTATTTCTATGAGCTAAATTTAATTTAAATTGATCTATGCTATTTTCACTTGTGTCTGCTACTATTTCCCGTTTTCTTCTGTGCTTCGTCCAAGTCTTGACTTCTTCTGGACTATCGAAAAACGTAGGATTATTTTTCTCAATACAAACACTTTCATCATCTATATTACGTGTATCTTTATTTAGGTCAAAAATAGATTTTTTCACTATGATATGTTGTTTGATATGTTCGTTGTGAAATCTCTCCGGCAGTGGATGCAGGAAATAGTAACTATCGTTTGACTTGACGACGCCTCTCTGAAATGTTATAACTTATTTATACAATTCTTATTCTTACGAATTCAATGAAGCGTTGAATGTAATATTACAAGTGATTACGGGTGCGCTCAGTTACGCTGTTTTTACAGATAGTATTTCAGCTATTACTTCAGACAATTTCAGTAATAGTTAGTTTTAACTGTTAATTTTTCTGATGTCATAATCATCATCCTAAGCCTATTACCTACCATTTACTCAGATAACCACAGAATATTGGCCAGTTCTTTCAAATAAGGGAGAATTTGGACTCTTGACCCTTTACGCTAATACTATTTGAATCACGTAGGATTAGGGTGATACTGTATTTAACTGTAACGATTAGGTACTATTAGATAATGACCGGACGGACAGTTAAATGTAGACGTAGAAAGGGAGACCCATTTTATTTTATAGTCTTACACAGAACTCAGATGATTCGCAGATACATAAGCTAACCGATGGACCAACAAACCAGGTAGTTATTATTGTAATCAACTTACCACATCATCACATACATACAAAGCAGCGTGATCACTTCTATAATAACATAAATCTAATTCTTCATCGTTGTGCTGATCCAACACAACTTCCGTGCCGTTGGACCATCTCTTGAGTAACAAAAATTGTGGATCCAGAAAACTGTTTTTGGAATTCAGTTTGATGTTCAGATGCTTTTTCAAATGTACCAAGTCTTCATTGTCATGCAGTAAAGATCTTTTGCGACGTTTTGATCGTTTTATGTGTGCTATCTCGAATTCTGCATCTGAAATGTTTAATATAAAATAATTTAATAATTTATGTTTCTGGTATTCACTTGGAGTGCCTGAAGAGACCTGAATAAGTTTGTTGCCTTTTACTTGAGAAAAGCCTTTTAGTACCCATCGACTGTACCCTACCATCATACAACAGCAAAGACCACCGTAAGCGATTTAGCGTTCCGTTTTATTCCCCCGTAGAAACTGTCAGAGGTTTTGGTAGAATACTTGCAGTACTACTATATCTGTCTAATATATAGCTGAAGGGTTTGTTGGTTTATTTTAATCTCAGGAACTACTGGTCCGATTTGATTGTCGAAATTCTCTCAGTGTTAAATAGCCCATTTATCGAGGAAGGCTATAGGCTATATATTATCCCCGTATTCCTTCGGGAACGTGAACCACGCGGGTGAAACCACGGTGCGTCAGCTAGTACAAAATAAACTCGCTTCCATCTTTAGATTGCTTCCTCGTCGTCACTTAACATCAGAAACGCAGTAAACTTCAATGTTATTAAATAATAATAATTTTTTTTAATAAAAAAAATACAACCGACTTCAAAACCTAAAAACGTACCCACTAAACTAAAAAGCGAAAAATAATATCATTATATGTTCTACCTGCTGATCAGTATGGCTGTGCTAAGCCGGTGATGTATTAATTCAAGCGATGTGAGCATATCTTATAGATTTAGATTTTGCAGACAGTGTTGTTTCATGTGGTCCTGTCAGAAATGGCTTAAATTAAGACAACACCGGCTAAGCACCGACTTCATACTGATCAGCAGGTAGAACATATAATGATATTATTTTTCGCTTTTTAGTTTAGTGGGTACGTTTTTAGGTTTTGAAGTCGGTTGTATTTTTTTTATTAAAATTTTTATTATTTTTCAATTTTTAGTGTAAAATTTCATCTCAAAATACATCAGACCCCTAATGACAGTCACAACCCATCTTGGTACAAAATTCTCAGCAATACAAATTAATCAAGCCCAAGCACAAGGTAGCTACCGTAATCCGTCAAGGGGTTCCCTTCATTGACCTTGGTCTTCATCATCAGACCCCTAATAACAGACACAACTCATCTAGGTAGAAAGTTCTCAGCAATACGAATTAATCAAGGCCAAACACAAGGTAGTTACTGTAAACTGTTAAGGAGTTCCCTTAATTGTCCTTGGTCTTACCAAACCCCTAAATGACAGTCACAACCTATCTATTTGGAAAGTTCTCATTAATACAAATTAATCAAGTCCAAACACAAGGTAACTGCTGTAAATCGCCAAGGAGTTCCCTCATCTGTTTTATGACTCCATCATCAGATCGATTTTAAACCTTCATAATTTTGTATTTCTTAAAGGTACTAAATAGAAAAGTTTACGAACACACTAGACACCCATATAATTTTCGAAAGTTCCCCTCAATTTCTCCAGGATTCCATCATCAGATCTTGTCATGATGGCAATGGGACCAAATGGGGACTATACCGTTTCAAACAAAAAAAGAATTTTTGAAATCGGTCCAGGCGTCTTTGAGTAATCGGTGTACATACATAAAAAAAAAAAAAAAAATACCGACCGAATTGAGAACCTCCTCCTTTTTGAAGTCGGTTAAATAGATCTAAATATTGAACTTACTGTTATGATTAGCACCCAGTAGGAACACCTTTTCCGTCTCAGACAAATGCTCGAGCAGCTGAGTTTTGTGTTCCTGTAACAAAGGATTATTTAACTTTAATATTAATTTGAATACTAATTAATGGCTTATAATAATTGCTATGTTTATCTGTTCATCTAACGTTAGATACATACGGAAGCGAAACTACTAGTGACATTGATGTATTTAAAAACGCCAGTTTGGTTTAGTTCTTAAACGCAGAAGTGTGTTGCATGTTTTTGTATGGTTAGCAATCTAATGTTGCTGTTAATTTAATTTAAAGAAGTCGGTTAAAAATGTGTAGATTTAGCATTTAGCTAAAGACAATTAAATTCGTAGTCTGATTTTACAAGGAATATTTTAATTCGTCATGAAATTTTACCACCTATTTATTTCATATTACAACTAATTACAAAATATAAATAGGTAGGTAATTTGTTTCAGTTGTCAGGTTTCTTATAGCCTACCTACAACAAACAATTCTTCTGTGTACAAAGCACTGAAGTGTTTCTAAAACAGTTGTTTACGCATGAATGTATAGCAAAGAAAATTTATTTAGCACTTTTTTGTGAATCGATTAATTACACATCCAAAGTTTTGTACATAAATGGCTTCAATCAGTAGTAAATCTCAGGAAATATTTAGCCCAACTAACAACTTTACACGTTTCCGACGCAAGGACATTTAGGTCCATTGATGTGAGGGTAGTAACACGAAATACAAACATGGACACAAACCAGGCTAACCTCGCCGACCAATTCAAATTGCAGGCAATAACTATTGTTCTACCGGTTATTATCGCCTAGCGAGAAAATAACCTCGACACTTTTGACAATGAGCATTTTTCACACGGATTCATGTGCTTAATCGAATCCGACGTCTGGTCCAAGTTATAGTTGAAAAAATTTTTGTTAACGCTTCATTTTCAAGACAACATTTTCGTTTGGCGCAGTTGATAACATGACACAGAACTCCATGTAAGCTTGCGTATATTTTTCATTGGCTCAGGTGTTGCCTGGTACCTAATAGGCTTCGGCCATGGCTAGTTAGCTACCGGGACCATAATGAACATAAAAGACGTACTGCCAAGAGATATAGAGTTCTTGTTTTATTAGTTTTGATTCTGGTATTTGATTAGGTACAGCAAATTTTTTGCTCCAAACTTACCGAATTCTGTAACCGTTTTTAGTTAAAACGCTATTAACCAATGTCTTGCACCTTACACCTATGTTACACAGACGTCAAAACTGTTTAAGATCTACATACATTGTCTTGTTCCGTATTTACTTTAACAAATTTTCTTAAACTTGGGAACTTCCTTCCTCTATGTTTGAATGAGTTTATCTCTAAACGGTCCGTAAGATTGAGTGCAGATATTGATCGATTTCTTGTCGGCCTGACAACTTTTAAAAGTAAAATATCATGCCTTATGGAAAGCAGTGATGGGGTCTATGATAAGACGTGCTTGCCTCGTAAAATTCATATTCACCCTTGCCCTGAAGGTGTTTAAATTGTATGAGGCAGGAAACACAAACGGTAGAAAGGTATTCAACACTTAAGCTTTCGGTGGTCGCCTGAGAAAGAAAACTACGCAAGTATGCCATCATTTTTCCATTCTAACCATTCACAACCTCTGGCTCAAGCGCTTTTTCTATGATGTTTTTTATTATCTTAAATTAGGAGCTGGATAAATTTATGTTGTTTGATTCAAACAGATTGAAGCATTTAGAATTTGGGTATTACGCAAACTGCACATTTTGCGCAAAGAGATCCCAGCTTCTGTGAAACAATGAAAGTGTTTGATACGCGCGGTTTGGTTTTACGTAACGGTAGGTACAACGTAAACGAATCGTTTGGGATTATAAATGGACTGTTCTCGCTGCGTTGGTACAGAATTGCATTCGGTTGATTAATGGATTTTGGATGGTACGGTTGTTTGCAAGATGGGATTGTTAAGAGATGAGCTAGGAAATGATTGAAGAGTTTATTACTGATGGATGGCATATAAAGCACCTGTATCAGCACAACCGCTTTTTTCTGATTTAGTATGTATATTTTTGTAGGGTTCTTAATGGGAACTCAGCGTTTTCGGGGGATTTAGAGGCAACTCTGCCATTTAGGCTGAAATGCTAACTAAAACGTCTCTTGTGTGACTCGAACTTCGGTTTATAGGGGCGTTCTGATCAATGGGCTTGTAAGTAATGTATCAGTCCTGATACATTACTTACAAGTCCATTGGGCGGCTGGGCGGCGCTTCATCGTTTATAACAGAGCATTAACCCACTGGATAAGCCATAAGTGAGGCGAGATATCAATTATGAGAGGTATAGCTTCCATCACTACCTATGTGACTGTCATACCTCACTCTTATTTCAGACTCTGCATTTTGTAACATTAGTCATCTTAAAAACAAAGACAGATATTCTTTGGCTGAACAAAAACATGCCTTTTGTTACCTAAGTCCCATGACAACATTACCTACCCTTAAGACCGAAACAAGGACGTTGCTTTACAGCAGAATTTAGTAAACCATTGAGTTGACACCATATATTTTCCAACTTATCTGTAATTAAGATGTCAATTACTAGACATGCACGGTAAAATGTTTGCATTTACTGTTTTAATAAATAGGAAAGGAAAAGCTGTTAAGACATACGTTAGGGTCTTTACAATGAGGAGATCTAGGTATCCTACCTTTATTGAAAGCACATCTACCTACGTAAGTTCCTTTTACAATAGTGATCATAATGTCAGCTGGAATTGGTTACCTTGGTAATTGAAGTGAAGGAACATTGTGACACCTATTCATAATTCGTCACGCTCCGAGCTGATGGTGTCACGGATCGACAATACGATTTGAATATCGATAGACGATTTGCGAGAACATTTTTCAATGTCAATAGATTATAGTGCCATATAACCAACTGCCTCGCTGGTCTAGTAATTAGCCTACGTGGTTTCGAATTATGAGGTTCTGGGTCCGAATTCTAGATTGGGATAGAACTATTATTTAATGATTAAACTAAAGTCAAAAGCTTTTTTTCTTAAAGCGAAAATTTAGGAAATTTTAAAAAACCTGAGTAAGATGATAAGTTGTTAAAGGATGGCGTAAAATAATTAATTATTGACTAATTGCGAAATTAGGTAATTGTGCAAGAGAATTGCAGGAGAATTGGACGTCACTTGCTTATTTGATGAAGACCTCCGGGAGTCAAAGGGGTTAGGAGTCCTACATAACTCTCTTGCCTTTCCGTGGCGAGATATCCATGAAGATTTCTTCACGTAAAAAAGGTAATTGCCTAAATTGAATTACAGAAATTGGTATACTTATTTAGACGTAGACGACTATAAAAAGCCACAACTTCATTACAATGCTGTGCCAAAACAAAGGAGCGGCCTCAGGAAGTAAGGTCATATTTTTGTAAGCTAATAGAGATCACGAAGATGTTCCGATACGTGCTAAGGCGTAAGCCACACTTAAATCTTAGTGTTTTTTTTCTATTGCATTGAATATGATTTCCTTCGATTGAAGGTATATAAATGACAATGATTTTTAAGACAATGCACTCTTGACATTGATAGTAGAAAGACATTTAGAAAACCTTGCAGTACCGGATTTTCTAAATTGACTAAAATTTGCATAAAAATTTTAAGAACCCAATATCATGATGGCTGATTCTGACAACAATAAATCTTATTTTTCCTTCTCCACATTATTGGTATACCTACCTATATCGTTGACATCCAGGCGATGCACACGAATTGGTACTTATATTTTTTCTATGTTTCGAATTCAAACAGCTAAAGTGTCAAATGCCCTTCTTCGGTAATTTCCATCAGTCTTTATTGTAGTCAAACGCAAGAAATATCTCTCAGAAATAAAAACGTTTTGATTTGTAAGACACTTAACCTAATCCTATGAAACATATCATGTTTAAAGGTGAATAGTTAATTGTTTTGTATCCTTCTGCAAACGGCCTAACATCAAGATTATGGCACAATTACATCTGGCACCCATTCATGGCATTCATTTTCATTATTTTGACCCTGTGTTCTGCACGCATGGCAAAAAATATTATGAGCTTCTTGTAATTTCATGGCAGAAGAGCATCTTAATGACAACCATTACACTAACGTTATGCGGCATGCTAACATGTTACACAGTAAAACTGTGTAATCAATGTACGATCTTAGCAGATTGGATCAAGGCGCACAGTTAGGGTCATTTGGAAAACTTCTTTGAGCAATTTTACTCCTTTATGGGTTATGCAATAGTCAAGTCAGCTAAAGATTTAATCACAGGATGAAAATAGGACTTTTATTTTGGATTTTTTTAAATATAAAGTTTCATGATACATGATTCGTAATCCGGATCCATAGAAAGTCATTAGTACAAAAATTACTGTTTTTGAAACGCACGCTTTGTACAATTCGCAGTCTATCTCATAAATGGGTTAACAGTATGTTTCACATAAAGTTATTGCTGTAGAATTGTAAACCCTGTAACTTACATGATAATTTTTTCAGTTAAAATACAATTTCAGGCAAAGGAAGAGACATATTTAGAGCTATACGCTTGCCTAGAAGGTGTCAATTCCCTCTTGATTTAAAAATACCCATTATGGATCATCATCAGGAACGAAGAACCAGAACTTTTGTAGGTACGCGTTCAAACCTTCATTTCTTGCTCTGCATAAATGTGAATTTGTTATATTGGTGCTACCTTAACAACAAAATAAATACTTGATTAATTTCATTTTTTTATGTGTTCCTGAAATTCTGAGTCAATGATGGAAAATTCTTCTGGAAATATGATGGAAAAGACTTCATCTGTGCTTGTCAATAAGATGCAACAACCTTAAACGTTATCTCAAACGCCGAGCGCTATCGGGCGCTGATCTCACATATTGTCGTGTTATCTACAGCATCTCGCATCGACCCTTTGTTGTTGTTTAATTACAATTTAATTATGCGGCATCACACACAAAGGCGTTGGGATGTGTAATTTTTCAGAAATTATGAATGCAAAGTTGCTTTGTTTCCGTGAGTTATAGGAGGAAATATTTATGCTTAGGTTTGATGATGTTTTTTGTCGTGCCTAAATGGAAGGCCGCCTTGGTCGCCTTCAAGTTTGTCTTAATACTGGTATAAATAATAAGGTTCGGGCCCACTGCTGTGTTTACTATAGGGTTTAGCCAGACCATGAACCAAGATGGATGTTAAGAAATAAAGGCTTAGACTATGGTTGATTTGCATTGGGCTAAATATATTTGTATCACTCTGTGGAGAGGACATAGGTATTCGCCCCTCTTGGTCTTGTTTTCTTGTGACTAATGTGTCAATGTCCTACACTTTGGTGTTGGTATCTATTTTCACTCAGTTCAGAAAATTCAAGGTGTAACGTCAACTGTTAAAGTATCTTAGAGTCCCCATAGGACGCTTACGGGCTATGGTGGACAGAGTCAAGCGGTTTAACGAGAGCTTGTCTATATAGATTTATTGACAATGGTTCTTTTTATTTGTTTTGATTGACGATCTGAGCAGTTGGCCCAGCATTGTAAGTAAAAAGTCATAGCCAATAAACATGCTATACACAACAATGTTTAACTTTTATGCCTCACATCAATGGTGGCACAATACCCAAATCATATTACAATAAAGTATAGCTTAAGTTTCACAAATAACTTTTTGGTTGTTATAAAGCAATTAAGTATTACATATTTACGAAACTTACTACAGTCAGTTAGTTTCACCGCCTATTGAATACGAGTACTACTGTAATAAAACTATAAATGGGTGCTTTACTAACACGCAAGTTGATGTCAACACCTTACTTTATTAGAGAACAAGAAAGTTTCTAACTTACTACATTGTTAACAAAACGATCCTAACTATGTCACCTTACCATATCTAAGCAAGAACTAAGCCTACAGGGTCTGTAGCCATGTGGCACGTCGATTCTCTTTCTACAATGGCAAACGCTTCGAAAATGTATGGGAATGACGTTTGTTATCGACAGATCACGTGATCAACTTATCGATCAGATCTGTCATACCCATAGATTTATCGCATGTGTCTTCTGACACAGATCTCAGAAGAACGTATGACAAAACTCTACGTAATCAAGAGAAGAGATACAGTAGAATTGACAGACACTAAAATTTTGAAGTTGTGAAAAATGGCGTAGGTAGGTACCCAACGGTACACAATACTAAAATTACAATGTCCAATACTTACATAATAATTTAAAAATGTTTTCAGGATAGTTATCTATATTAATGCTACAAAAAGGAAAGATTAGATTGTTTGTTCGGAACCCTCTTAACTTGAATTTTAAGTTTTTGAAAAACCTGACATTTCGAAAGTTCTTGTAAACTAAGCCTAGGTAATTGAAATAAATGATTTTTGACTTTTGTTTGTTTTAATTGAATAGGCTTTGAAAGTACTGGAAATATGTATTTGAAAAATTCCACATTATCCTTGAATTATCCTTTTTCTTTATTGGATTTTTTTTATTGTAGTTTAGGCTTGCGCTTGACTACAATACTGCCTGATGGAAATCAATGAAGAGGTATATTATAAAGCGCGCTTGCCTAGAAGATGCCTATTCACTATTGCCTTGAAGACCTTAAAAATGAGTACCAATACCCATTTGGACTTACAGCCAAAGGATGCTCGTAGGTACAACAGTTTAGTTTTATACTATAGTAGAGATATAATAAGACCTGCTTACTATTCTTACTTAATCTGTAGATCTAGCCGTTACATAAATGAACCTAATCAGTTTTTTGTTCATCTAATTACTAATTACTCGTGCTGTTGCATACAACGCGTAGGTACTAGAACGAAAACAGCTAGACAGCCAGACATACTTCATTTAATGAAGGCCTATTTTTTGAAAGCCTATTTTCCTACCATAAGTAAGTACGGTAGAAAATAAATTATGAAGTTTGAACTATGGTGACTTTTGAAGTTAGTGGGATTCAATGACTCAAATCCTAAATTGAATTGATCCCAAGTATAAAGTAATTTATAGTGAAAACTGATATTTTACTTAAGGATATCATGAGGAGTCATGTCTCTAGTCGCCAGTCACTTAGCTTTGTGACAACCCTTTGCTAGAGACCTTTTAAGTTCTAAAAGTCTCTTATGGAGTTATTGGAAGTGACAAATATAGAGGAATGTCTCAAATAAAATTCGCTTTATACTCAAACGGTTGAGGATTTGCGCCCTTGAAACGTGCAACCCTCCAAAGCCATCACTATCCAAACTCCGTAATTGGCTTCTACTTGCCTATAGTGGGTATTATAGGCTGAGAAAGTTTCAGACTACATAAAATGTGGTATGTCTGGCAGTCGCAAGCTCTCAGCGCATACACTGACGTAATTGTCGTCACTGCTGCGCCCTAATTGTTGACACGACACTGTCTTAGCCACGCTGACTACACTCTGTGCAGTGGTGCGCATAGGTGTTTAACTAGGGTAGGCACTATACGTGATTTTTTTACAAAATGGAAGATACCTTCTTCAATACAAGTTCTTGCTGAGTCCTCACGACACCTGTCCGCCACTGACTCTGTGACTTTATTATACTGAGTTACTTTATCATCATCATTATTAACCCATATTCGGCTCACTACTGAGCTCGAGTCTCCTCTCAGAAGGAGAGGGATAAGGCCAATAGTCACCACGCTGGCCCAATGCGGAAGACTTCACACGCAGAAAATGAAGAAAATTCTCTGGTATGCAGATTTTTTCGCGATGTTTTTCCTTCACCGTTTGAGACACGTGATATTTAATTTCTTAAAATGCACAATGAATGAATGAAAAGTTGGTGGTGCATGCCCCGGACCGAATTTCATATCCACCAAGCAGAGTTCATATCCACTAAGCTATCACGGCTCTTTAAATACAAAATTCAGTTACTTAACCGTTACTTAAGTAAATTAGACTTGAAATATACTCTACTTGATTACTCTACTTTGATTTGATTACTCTACCACCCGTTAGGAAGGTTTGGCTGAGAAGAACCAGCGAGAAACTCAACAGTTGCTCTTTTAAAATAATCTTACATTAATATGATTTTTTTTTTAAATAATATTTGCCATATTGTTTATTATATAACCAATATTCCCATTCCACTCCAACTAGTCGGAAATACTGTGCTAGGAGTAAGTACGAGAATAGACCAACGGGGCGGGGATTGAACCACCACCCCGTGATGAGTCCAACCGCTCTTACCGATGAGCTATTGAGGCTTCGAATTATTATGATTTACAAGAAAATCATTACAATTTCTTTTAATTTTACTTCCTGTGTGAACCACGAATTAAAAGTTTTCGAAAACAAGTGAGAATTGATTCAGTAATTAAATGGCTGAGAATGAATGTCAAAAAAGTAAAGGTATCCACTCCAAAAAGAATATTTCACCCAACACAGCACAAAGAACCAATTAATATTACTTAATTTATTCAGAAAACTCTCCGATCCGTATGAAACTAATATGAAGCCAGATAAATTTTCGTGGACCCCCGTTTTCAAATTGTGAACCGCTATTATTTAGTGACGCCGGCGTAGACCCCCGTGAACCCCTGGGGTCTACCTGGACCACTTGGAATCAATGATCTAAATTCTAAACCTACATAATACATAGTTTGTTTGCCACGATTGTCAACCGCGAGAGCACTTTCCTATCAAAACCGGTTCATTTTCCCCCCATACTGAGCCGTGTCTAATACCTATTCAACACGTGCGATACATTACACGATACAGCATATTATAGTTTTTTGTGACCATGTAACTATTATACAAAGGGGGCATTGCATTCATGTGTGTTGCTAAACTTTGCCACACTAAAAGAGCATTGAGTTCTTTTTAGTAAGTACCTATAGAGTTTCATTGATAACCATGATATTATTGGCTGGTGGGAGGCATCGGCCGTGGCTAGTTACCAACTTACCGGCAAAGACGTACCGCCAAGCGATATAGCGTTTCGGTGCGATGTCGTGTAGAAACCGAAAGGGGTGTGGATTTTAATCCTCCTCCTTACAAGTTAGCCCGCTTCCATCTTAGATTGCATCATCACTTACCATCAGGTGAGATTGTAATCAAGGGCTAACTTGTAAAGAATTAAAAAAAAATATATAACATCCACTGGATTGTCACCGCTCTACAATCTAGAGATACATAAGTTTTATGTAATATAGAGTAAAAGGAAGATTAAACCAATATTTCATAATATTTTATATTGGGTAAATACCTTTAAATAAAAATTATTATTATTATTATTATTATTATTATTATTATAACTCGATCCTAAGTTCAAACCTAACACTTTAGTCTTTATGATCCGTAAACAAACAGGCTAACCAATATACTGACGACGCAGGTTCTTAAACCATAAAGGCAATTGTAAATACTTAACTAATTGCAATCACAATAAGTGCGATATTAGTTTTTGTCAGTCCTTAAACGGGACAAACGGTGTACAATTAATATTAATGTAATCGAAATTCATAGCAGGAGTGGCGGCCAGTTGCGACATTCTCAAAATGAGTTTGTGGTGCATTTGTAATTGACTGAAAATGTGGATTGAGAATTGAGAATTGAAGGTGCGGCGAGCTTTCAAGGATTTGTATTAATGTAAACTAACTAGCCGACAACCCGCGCCTTCAGCCGCGTAGTTCCCGTTCCCGTAAGAATACGGGAATAAAATATAGCCTATGACACTCACGAATAACGTGGCTTTGTAGTGGAAAAGTATTTTCAAAATCGATTTAGTTGATCCAGAGATTACCCCCTACAACTAAATAAAGAGATTTTACAAAATTATAAAGACATTTTTTTTCGAAACTACAGGACCGATTTTGAAAATTCTTTCACCTATGTAAAGCTACACTATAAGCGAGTAAAATAGTCTATATTTCATTCCCTTATTCCCACGGGAATGTGAACTACGCAAGTAAAACCGTGGAGGGTCTGCTAGCATAAGTTTTAAAGTCGAAAGCTAGATGCTGATCAGTTGGTTTACTCGTAATTTATTTTCTGAGAGTGTATTCTGATATAATGAGGAAGATAAGAGGCCTTGGTCCAGTGATTAGTCTTCGGAACGCGAGGTGCTGGGTCAGGCTGTGAAATACTAATTTTTTCTTCAACTTCCTCCAAAAAATTCCCAAAAATAAACATAGTCGTATTTGTGTGCATTTTAAGATAATAAATATCATGTGTCTCAAACGGTGAAAAAAGAACATCGAGAGGAGACCTGCATACCAGAGATTTTTCTTGATTCTCTGCGTGTGTGAAGTCTTGGGCCAGCGTAGTCTCCTCTCAGAATGAGAGTTGTTGGGCTATTGGCCTAACCCCTCTTATTCTGAGATGCGAATATGGGTTGATAATGATGATAGTGGTAAGAATTGCTTTATAGCGTGATTATGATAACGCTTATCATTGGACTATTTGCTTATTCGGTCATTCGTCAAAACATAAAAAAAATATACATAAAAGCTTAACAACGGTTCATTCGCCGTTCATGGATCATTAATCCACCGACTGCTCTGTACCGCTGATACAATTATAGATATTGTAATAAAAATACAATAGAAATGGCATGTAGGTAACTACCTACATGCCATTTGTCATCACGCATATGTCGTACATTATCGTTATCAACCTACGAATACAAACCAGTGGCGTGCATTTTATAAATACACTATCTACTCTCATAATTATCATCATTAACAGCCGATGGACGTCCACAGCTGGACATAGGCCTCTTGCATGGACTTCCGAACACAACTGTCTCGAGCCGTCAGCATCCAGCGGCTCCCTGCAACCCGCTTGATGTGTACGGTGAACCTAGTGGGGGGCCAACCAACACAGCGTTTTCCGGTGCGGGGTCGCCATTCCAGCACCTTGGGACCCCCACCTTGCCCATTGCCACTTCAGCTTCGCTACTCGCTGAGCTTTGTCAGCGACTTTGGTTCTTTGCGGAACTCCTCAATTCGACCACGCAGTGAAACTCCAAGCGTAGCTCGCCCGCTGAGTGACTTTGAGGCTTTTTATGAGGGTCACAGTTAGCGGCCATGTCACCGTAATTCATCACTGGCAACACGTATACTGTTCGAAGACTTTAGTCTTCAGGCACTGAGGAATCTTGGAAGAAAAGATGTCGCGGAGTTTCCCGAAAGCTGCCCAACCGAGTTGGATTCGGCGGTTTACCTCCTCCTGAAAATTGGACCTACCTAAATGTCTATTCTGTGGACCAATTAAAAGGCCGTATTTAAGAAGAAATTTTCCACATTTTGTATCTGCATATCTACCCTTCTGCACGCCACTGACATTAACAGCCCACTTGAGGGCTTTGTTGTATGAGAGAAGTTATAGAGCTTAGCTCCCGCATTCTGTAAAGTTACAGCGCTGTGACATCGTTGTTTCCATGGAAACTTCGTTGTTAGTGAGATTTTAATCTTGTTATCCCATAGAAATGAAGTTCAAATTATATTAAAACTTGTTACAGCCTTATAGGCGAATATTTCATCGACGAGTATAAAATAACAGAAACGCATCCCAGAGCTAAATTGCGGATTGGCAAGCATAAGGTGACAATATTTGCCGCTTATCAATCACTGTTAGATGTTAGTAATGCGATAAGCACCTGTCTTAACAATATTTAGAAATACGGCATTCCTTCCCCACAGAAAAACATTATTATTCTATCACAAAAAGCTCTATTACTACTAAATAAAGTTTTTTATAGGAATAGACCAGGTGCTGTGTGGTGTTGAGTTTTTAGGTAAGGCGCTGAGTGGTTCACAGTTTTGAACTCAGAAAAACATGCAGATTACGATTCTGCATGTTGCCAGGAGATTTGTTGGTTCCTTCTTTTGTTTTACCCTACACTCTAATATCGAGTTTATGGATTGAAAAAATGCTTCAATGTATCAGCTTTATAGCTAGTTTCAGCATAACAAATTTTTCATCATGACATTATCACACCTCTAAATACTGGTCTATATGGGCAAATGCCATTTCTATTTCCTTATTGTGTTGCTATGGTAACAATTAACGGAGGTGTTGCTGTGTGGTGTGCGGTGATGAAACCCGTGACGGACGGACGGACGCCATTGTTATTATTCATGAGCTGGTTAGAGCGGCGCTGCGCCGGCGAAAGTGTTTGAACTGTTCGACATTTCAGATCACAATAGCCAAGCACTTAATTGAGTTAAAACTACCTATGCCAGAGAGTTTTTAACTAGGCAAACAATTTTCCGTTAAGAGCCTTAACTTAAGTTTATTTTAAAGGGCAGCGGTGCTTATCTTGCATTCCTTAAGTTAAATGCAGCAGACCCTGATATAATAATATGGTAAATTGAATGTCAATTCAAGGCACGTTTAAGGCAACTTCTTGTATTCTGTGGCAACGTCCAGATATTATACTCGTAGATTGCTTTGCTGATCATTTATCAGGCGTCCACAGATCTTCATCGTACGTATCGGAAGCATAACATCAAACGGATTTCTTCTCCTACGGAACAAAACGGATTCTATTCTTTGTAGAAAGAATTGTAGAAAGCCTACTGATAGTGACTGAAACTCTGATAGTAGTTTATACTTTAGGCATTTAAAGTAGTTTAGATTAATGTTCATAGATGATTAACTTGATGACAATTTTTTATCAATATGAAAGCTTCGCAATGCAAGAAAAAGATGGTAATGGTTTGATACCATGTCTACGTTGTAGATGCATCAAACTTTACAACCAAGCTCACAGAGCTTTTGCCAAGTCACTACAGTTCTCTGTGACCTGGTGTTGTCCTAATAGAAAACACAATTCTTCTGTTTGGCAGTTCTGACCGTTTCTACGCTTTGAACACGATTGTTTTCACACAATATTAGTTAGTAATTAGCTACTGCTTATCATAAAACTAGTTTTACGTTAGTGGGAAAATCCCTAAAACATTGCGTCGCTTTACCCTTTTAAGTCTTTCTTAAGGTCAAACTTACAAATCCATTAGTTTTCCGTCGTATACAAAAGTGCTAATTAAACATTCGTATGGACAGAGGCTGTATACTTTGGCAATGGCCGTGAGATGGTGAAGGTAGTCCGAACAATGATTGATGTGCACGCGCATACTTTGTGGTAAAAACTTGTCCAAACATACTCCGACAATAATAAATAATATGACAAGGTCATATATTGATTATTGAGACTTGAATTATACCTCGGGCTCTTTTGGGCGCCTGCAATGTAGACCAATACGTGAATTATTTCCCTACTAGGTAATGCTCATAAATAATGAAAATTTAATTTATTGTCGGCCAATAGCAGCGGAATAGAAAATGTAACCCTCTCTCTCTCTTTCTTGTGATGGGAATAAAGAGAGAGCGAGCCATAGTGGCGTCGTCTAAGACCTAATTGGATGACAAAACAAATGACAGGTCTAATAATAGGTTTAGTTTCAAAAGTAACTGTCAGTTGCATAGAGTGGGACTAAATACAGTATTTATTAATACCTACATACATTATAGTATAGTATACAGTATAGTACAGTATAGTAGGAAATAAATCGAAGGGAAAAGTCAAAGGGATAAGGGTAATTGAGATAAAGTAGATGATGAGTAGATCCCGACACCAGTTGAGTGGGATAAGGACAAGGAGATGATGATGATATTTAATGAAAAATAAATTCAAACATCAAGAGATCCATTTTTTTAAATCTAACCTACTCCTTATATAAATCTCAGTAATAAACCCTCTTCACGCCAATTTAACTCGCACTTGTCTAGTTTTTTAAATAACATGGTTAATATTCTTAAAAAGAAAGAAAATAGATTAAGAATTTACGGAGGCTTTCAAGCCTTTAAGCAAATTTGACAAGTGATTTAAAACAATTAGTAATACTTAATGATTTGCGTCGTTGTTAATTTGTTAATCTAATTAGACACGTGGACAACACGTAATCATGCATAATAGCAATGTAATAATACTCTAAAGGTTTGTGGCTAGTACAAGAATACTTAAAATTAACATGACAATAAGACTTCTGAATTAATTTATGAACTGTCACCTTACACTAACGTAATTATGTTATCTGGTAGTGGGTAGATTTAATGGAATATATATATTTATTTACATATTTAATAAATAAAAATAAAAATAAAAATAGCCTTTATTCTCTGACTGCTGAATACATACGATATACCTAATACTATTACTTAATTTATATACTAGAGCAATCAGGTTGTCCTTCGACATAGGCCTCCTCCAGACTTTTCCACTCTACTCGATCTCTGGCCTTTCCTCGCCATCCTTTCGGCAGGTCATCCTCCCATCTCTTATGTGGTCGCCCCTGCCTCCTTTTCCCATCTCTGGGGTACCATTGCATGACCTCTTTAGACCATTTTTCTTTCGAGGATCTCAGCACCTGTCCCGTCCAGCGCCACTTCACATATTTACATATTTAGGTACAATATAATGTCGTCGATTTTGTATGATTTGATGATTATATTTATAGGACTACTACCTATGTTCTTATTCTAAACATTGTGTGACCTATTTCACATATTCCTTGTCTATTCAGAGCCTGTAGCCATGTGACCCGTCGATTCTGTGTCTACAAACGCTAACGCTTCGAAAACTAACAAAATGTGTGAAAATGTCAGATGTGATTAACGATTTTTGTTTTTAAAATTAACTTTATTTCTATTGAAATGTACTAGAGATTATGTATTAATAAAAAACAAATAAGTGAAACTGAATTATAAAGTAAACAAAAATAATCAATGCCAATTACAAAATGCAAAAATGTTACAAAATGTTTTAGGAATTAATTTTCTAGTTGTATGGAATGCGATTGTTATCAAGGCAAACACTTCACTTTGTGTTTTACGAAACTAACAAATTACTGGGCTGGGTTAACCTGATTTAGTTTCTTGTGAATATTAAACGTTAAAAATTATTTTGCCTTAGCATTCATTTTCAATGTGGATAGGTAATGGTTTATGGCTTCTCCAAACGTTTCTTTTTCTCTTTGGTAGTATCAATCGATTGACTTTAAATTAAATTGAAAAGACAGGTGAATTGGAATTTTTAATTTAAAATGGCATTTAGGTATAGTTCTCACTAAACAGATGTAAAAAAATATATTAATCTTTCGCTTTTCTCTTCAACTTGCCGTTAATGAATTGCTAAAATAAGGAAGTTATTTAGTTGCCAAAATAAGATGCTTCATTTCTTTTTCAAATGTCGTTGTCCTACCAATGAGACCTGACCTGAGATACCTATCAAAGAATTGAGAGCGTCTCTGATGATTTAAGGTTCTATGGATAGGTTAGTCTCTTTAGCTAACATCAGATGAATTGCATGCTCATTTGGTGCACTAATCTTAGAGATTTTTGAATTAATCTTAACTCTTAGGTGTTGGATATTGGTTTGTAACAATTAATATAGCGACTTTTGATGCAACAAATGTTCCTTATTTGGCAATAATAGATATCGACAGAACTCGATACATTAATAGACCGAGTCGAATTCAAATTGTTAATCAAATAGTTGATAGACTCGATCGAAACTCGCATTCATTACTTATGTTTCGTCAATCTAACAGAACTATGTTATAATTGCTTCATTTTGCTTCATAATAAAACTGAGTCTAATATATGTGGCTATACCTTACGTAGCTAACTTTTTAGCACATTTCAATCAAAATTCAAATACTGTCTATGTTCCTTCTTCTATAAATCTATGGAGATCTACCGAGGAATTCTCTATATTCGTTTAAGAAGCCGGTAATATCGCCCCGTAGTATGGAATAGCATGTTAACTCATGACGTTACGTTGGCTATTGGAGATTAAGGGTCAAAGATTAATATCATCCTAAACCTAAATACCCACATTAGAACAATCTCAATCACCCTCCCCCGCAATATTCGCGTTTGTTTAAATGCGCTAGTGTTTAGAACTACCAGTGGGTTGTACAAAACATTTTGTATATTACAGCCAGCTTCTTGATAAGCTTACTTTAAAAGAAGGGAATAGGTGTAACTTTGTATGATGTTGATTATTGATTAAAATGCTAACTGAATAAGGATGATGACTGATTTTTAAATTGTATATAAATTAAGAGTATGCTAATAGTAAATCAATTTTATAAAAGGAACAGGGTATCTGCGATCATTACTTTCGGAGCTACAGGGATTGAAAGGGTCAGATTTGCGACGCTGCCGCGGATCCCTGAAAGACGCCCCATACAAAATGGCACGAACTAATGACGTCGTAGGTAATGTAATGATCGTTACATTTGTATGTCCATTCAAACAAAATTACTAATAAGTATCTTTATTATTTGTGCGTTAATGTTTATAGTTCGTGTATTAAAAATGTCACATTTAATGTAAGGAAACTAAAACTGTATAAATTTTCATCTAATTACGATAATAGATTTTGAAATTTTATCTCATTTATTTTACAAATATCCAGACAATCTTTGCTTTTCATGTATAAATTAGTTAACATTGGCCTTATTTACCCGAATGTATCATAAAAATCAATATATTCAAACCTAGTCATCATCCCCATTAAAAGGTTATCGACACGGATGAAGTCGCCTTTGCAAGTAAAGTATAACTATCGCGTATGACATTAACAAAGCACCCTGTAGGGCGTGACTTAGGAACTCAAGAAGTAGATCTGTCGCAACAGCCCACACCCCGTCAAGCGCAAACCTGTTGGCAATTAAAAAAAAATGCCAGTTTGAAGATGCAAATCGCCAAGGCTCACAGATAACAATCGAAAATGGATATTTGGTCGTGTGTGGTAACCGGCACGGACATTACTCAAGCTAACTGCTGGCTGATGCAAATAAATTCATTCTTATCTAAATTACTTATAATATTGTTTAATTAGGACCTGTTAACTGTTGGTTCGGATTTTACCCCATAATTTACTAAATAGACGTGCGCCTTGACTTAGATTTTGCCCGTTAAATATCTCTAGCGTAAACTGGAATTTGTTGATATTTGTAAATACAAATGTTGTTGTGCTTTAATAAAAATACTTAAACAATACACATCACTATCTAGCCCCAAAGTAAGTATACAGAGCAGCTTGTGTTATTGGTACTAAGATAGTTGATATTATAATATGCACATACATGTATATACTACATATAAATACTTATATAATGTATAAATACACACTGACACTAAAAAAACCCATGTACATCACACGAATATTTTCCAGTTGTGGGAATCGAACCCACGGCCGTGGATGCAGAAAGCAGAGTCACTACCCACTGCGCCACGCGGCCGTCACGTTTAATGCAGCTGTTTTCGAAAATAGTACCAACTGGGACTTAGTAGGTACTTAGGAACTCATTAAATGAGCTTTTGTGACTGCGCTGGGGAGAAGTACGGGGAAAGTCGGTGAAAAATGAAAATACAAGCTCATAAGGCTTAGTCGCAGATTGACAGGCGTAGGACAGGCTTTGTAGGGCGTGTTACTGGCATGCCCTAAGAAGTGTAGCTGTCGATACCTTTTACGATACCTAACTACTAAAAAGAAAACAAAGCATTTTTTTTTATAAAAGATAGAGTTCTAAAGAAGAAAATAACATGTATCCCTAATTCTGTTACGAGTATCAATATCTTAAACAGTTATTTCATGAAAGAATTCCATTCGTTACAAAATCCGATTACTGTGTAACAGTAAACAACAATAGCTTTACGAAACGACAGACACGATTTACGTTCGCCGATGCAGGAGTGTCCAGAAGAAAGAGTTCTTGGTTCTTAAAATGAATTTATTAATATAAAAATTACAAACTAATTAAACTAACGACGTCTTCGAGCGTAAGTGAAGAAGTGTGGTAAATTTCCATGTCACTATGCACCCGTGCGATTTGCCGAATCAGCGTTCCAGTTACGTACACGTGTTGAATAAGGCCGCGAGTCCAATGCGGGCGGAGCGACGAGCGAAGCGGCATGTAACACCTCCCCCTTCGAATCAGCAACTATTTCTTGAAGTTTAAGGGAAAAGTTGCTGACAGTTGTTCGTGGGATGCTTCTTGCTTCTGACGATCTTCGGATGTCTTCGGTTCAGTGTAGACGTGAAATGTCTCTATCTTAGGCTTCCCTCTTGTTCGGCGGTAGTATGATAGAGATGTTAATATGCAGGTAAGTATCAGCGCTCCCAGTAGCAATCCGTAGAATGGAATGGTTGTGTGGTACAATATCGAAGTTTCTTGAATTTGGATGGGTTCTTGCGAATTTGCTCTATCTTGGACTTCATGAAGTTTCTTCAAATCTATCGAGTTAATATTCAAGAGTGGAATAGCAGGATCCTCTTCAGGTTTGACAGTAAAGTTAGCTATCTTTAGCGGATGTCCTCTTATTCGGTCGTTAACATTGGCTAAGGTGAATTCATCTGTGTGAAGTACACAGTTGTGTGGTATGGTAGCTAAGAAACTTCCGGATACAGTGTTAAGTTCATCTCTTTCACAGGTAAGTCGTATTCGAGTTGGGTTTGAGAATACAACTGCGTAGTGACGATCGTCCAATTTTTCCATTGCTGGCCTCGTCAGGTTGATGATGATTTTCTTGCAGGTGTCCGTCGGTTTTCCTTCGATTATATTGCTGATGCAGTCTGGAGTGGATCTCAGTTGATGATTGATTTCTTTCTCACAGATAAACTGTGTTTCTACCTTCGGGCATTCAGCCTCAATGTACACATGAATATTTCCAGTTAAGGCAAGGTAAGGAAAAGGAGGAATAATAACCTGATTAAACTTATTTGGTACTACGACTAATTTGTATAGGAAAAAGGTAAGTGGAGATACTATTGGAAATTTAAATATGAAAACTATGCGATTTCCACTAAAGTATGAACCTGATTTTACGACGTCATAATAATTTCTAAAGTCTAAATCTAATATTTGATCCCTCCTATATAGAGTTTTAATTCTAACTAAAGTACTATTTATCATATCTATACTAAGCATTGAATGATGAGTGCGCGATTCACTGCAAAATGCTAATGCGTTTTCTAACCTACTTATCTCATCTAATAAACTATCTAAATTATCATTAATAATTGAAAGAACTTGTCCGAATTTAGCGAATTTCAACAGAGAATATGTTCTATATTTGTTAGAATTAAGTAGAACATGCATGCTTTCATTTAATTGAACCTGGTTATTAACAAGTTTCGTTAAAATAGATGTATGTTCGTTCATCAGCTCTTTATTAAGGCTAATATGACGATTTTGTTCAGATATCATTTTATTCTGATTTTCTTTAAGAACTTGAATAGCGTTTTCGTACTTTAAAGCATCCTTATAGTCTAGATTACCTGTAATACTTTTTATTACTGAGCCTAAACCATCTATTAAACCTCTTTTAGAACGATTAGGCTCAAAAGTTAACAAGCGGGATGTGGCTTTATCTAATTTAGTTGCAAGGTGATCAATCTGGAATTCATATAATGCATATGTATCATTGTCCAGTTTGTCTTTAATATTAGTCAGTTGAGTTTCTATTAAATTGATATTGGTCTGAATGTCGGTCAGGTCTACGTATTGTAAAAGTATATGATGGTCAGTTGTAAGTCTCATTGGTCCCAGTTTGAAAGGTAAAAGTCCTGGTCCATCTTCTAGTCTTTCAAGTTTTATCTCGTGTCCCATGGTCTGAACGAAGGGCAGCATCACGAGTATTCTGTAACAATTTGGTCGTTTTAGGGGTACGTTTTAGTCGAGCTTTAGCTACAGGCCCCTTTTTCCTAGAAGTGTATATGTGAATGGGTGAGTTAGCCAATACGGTATCATGTGTGAAACGAGGTGCAAGTTTCGATCTACTAGCGTAAGGGTTATTAATGAATACTTGCTGCTCGGGTTGATATTCAACTTCGGGTTCGCGAGTTTTATTGCGATTTTCCATGAGTGCGGATCGATTTGCTAAAGATGAGTCATTGATTATGTCATAAACTTGCGTCATTTTATTCTTATGATTTTCTATATACTGTTAGAGTAAATGTGGGGTCAAGTCAATGTCAGTTGGGTCCCTAGGGTCAGTATGTCCCAATATAATATCGTATGGTTTGCATTTAGTAAAACTATGAACTGAACTATTATATGCAAGTATAGCATATGGCATTAAGTTAATTACGGATTCATCTTTGTGCTGTAATTTCAAAATGCGGAGATGTTCTAATATTGTCGAATGAAAACGTTCAATATTACCGTTAGCATTCGGAGAGTGAGCTAAAGTCTTATGATGTGTAATTTTATGTACTTTGCAAAATTCTGAGAAGATCTGATTAGTGAATTCTGTACCTTGGTCTGTAATTATAGTAAGAGGTAAATTATGATGAGTACTAAAAGTTAACAGAGCTTGTATAACACTAACCGCTGTGCCATCTCTAAGTAAGTATGCTTGACCATATTTCGAAAATACATCGATAAAAGTTACGTATTTTTCACTTTGCGCCGTAAAACTATCCATATGCACTATTTCGAAAGGCCTAGTTGCAGGTGGTACTAACTGAAGTTGGGGTCTTATTGGATTTCTATCGTACTTGGCTTGCCCACAAATTGAACAATCATTGATAAATTTACTTATGTGGTCTTTCATCTTAGGCCAGTAATATCTAGCGGAAAGAGATAGGTAACATTCGTTTATACCACGATGGTTCGTTTTACCTTCGTGATAGTGACGAATGATGTCTTGCTGTTTTAAAAATTCTTTAACGTTCTCAAGCTCCTTTTTTGCTAAAACTAAATTCATTGACGAACTTCTGAAGTTATCCTGTATAATTGGAATAATATCATACATTGCAAGGGGTGGATTTATAGAAAGGGCTGTTTTAATTTTAGGTTGCACGTATTCTTTGATTGCGTTCACAAGATCTTCCACCAAATTTGACCTAGATAACTGAACAGATGTTCGAGTATGAGTGTCAAAAGGTTTAGTCACAGTTGTACGTTTTTTTATGTCACCTACAATAGTCAAACACAATTGTCGAGGGAATTTATTTAAGGGATCGTCCGTTATAGGAATTTCAAGTATAGGATTCTCGTCTGCCGTATGTGCTGTAAGGGTTTCAGAGTCATTTAAGGATGGTGGTCGTTCGGTGGGGTTCGCTACTATTGAACTAACTTCTTCGTTACAGATCTCAATGCGTGATAGTGCATCTGCATTAGTGTTATTCTTACCTTTTTTATAAATTACAGTAAAATCATATTCGCTTAATTTCAGTCGCCATCTTGTAAGTCTTGAGTTCGGTTCCTTAAGGTTCATAACCCACTGCAAAGGTTTATGATCAGTTACTATCTTGAATTTTCTACCAAAAAGATAAGGTCGAAAGTATTTCGTTGCCCATACTATTGCTAATAATTCTTTTTCTATAGTGCTGTAATTTATTTCGCTATCATTCAACGTACGTGAAGCGTACGATATAGGTTTGTCGGAACCAATTGTCCCTTGTGAGAGTATTGCACCTATTGCAAAATTCGATGCGTCTGTAGTCAGAATAAAGTCCTTGTCAAAGTCTGGGTATTTAAGGATGGGATCATTAGTAAGTAGAGTTTTACACCTTTCAAAACTATTAACGTAATTAGAATCAAAAGTAATTTTAGTTCCTTTTTTAAGACACTTTGTCATTGGTTTGGTGATTCGAGCAAAATCAGGTATGAATTTTCGATAATACCCTAAGAGTCCTAGGAACTGTTTTATTTCCTTGGGGGTCTTAGGCATAGGATACTTTTGAATAGCAGCAATTTTATCTGGGTTAGGTTTTATACCTTCACTACTTATAATATGTCCTAAATAAGCCGTCTCGAGTTTTAAGAACTCAGACTTGTCTAATTGAATTTTAAAGTTAGACTCTCGCAATCTTTGGAATACCTTTTCCAGGTTAACCATGTGCTCCTGGAGACTTGTACTGAAGACAATTATGTCGTCCAAGTATACCAGACAAATAACGTTTTGAAGTCCTCTAAGAACATTATCCATAACGCGTTGGAAAGTAGAGGGGGAATTCTTCAATCCCATTGGCATTCTTAAGAACTCAAATTTTCCATTTTCGACTTGGAAGCCTGATTTTGGGATATCTGAAGGATTCAATTCCACTTGGTAAAATCCAGATGCAAGGTCAAGGGTGGTAAAGTACTGACATTTGCCTAACTTGTCTAGAACGTCTGTAATATTGGGAATGGGGTATTTGTCGTCGATTGTCTTTTCGTTAAGCTTTCGAAAGTCAACGACCAGACGCCATTTCTTTTTTCCAGATGCGTCAACCTTTTTTGGTACAACCCAAATTGGTGAGCTCCAAGCTGACTCAGAAGGTCTTATAATACCCTGTTCTAACATCTTACTAATCTGACTTCGAACTTCATCACGATGTACAAAAGGATATCGATAACTCTTAGTGTGAATAGGAATTTCGTCGGTTGTTCTAATGCTATGTTTAATCTTATTCGTGAATGTTAACGCTTCACCTTCAACATAAAATACGTCTTCATACTTTGAGCAAAGAGTTGTTAAGTTAGCTTTTTCCTCTTCATTCAAATGGTTCATTCGTATTCGCGATATGATATCTTTAGCACGCGGCGATAAGTATTCAGTACGAGCACACTCAACATTGAATACGGTTGCTTGCGTAGCTTGATCTAATGAAAATATAATGTCGTTCTTAGTTGGATTCACGACTTCAACGATACCACGACAGTTCTCAACTGTAGCGAGGCATTCGCTTATTATACAGTTACAGACAATCTGTTCTTCAATTAATACATCACCGTCGGGTGCATTAATTGGTAACCTAAGTAACTTAGAACTTTTAGCAGGAATTATATCTTCATAGAGATTTAAATTCCGAGAATTATACATTTGTATTGGATTAACTGCGAACTTAGTAATTAAGCTTAGTTCTTTAAGATCTAATTTAGCTTCCCATTTTGTAAGTAAATCCATACCTATTAAACCGTCAAAATGATCGTGAAATTTATACACGAATAACTTCATAGTGTCATTATCATTAACTTCTGGAAAACATGGTAAAATTATGGAAAAATCATTTTTAGTTGTAGCGTGAACATTTGTAACTTCAAACGGATCGTAATTTAGTGGAACATTATAAAAATAATTTTCAACTGCCTCGGGGCTGATAAAAGACTGATTGGCCCCTGTATCTATAAGAAAATTCAAAGGTGGATCGGAAATTCGTATATAAGGTAATTGTCTATGAGTCTGCAAATTAAGTTCTATTTTAATTTGCTGGGTTTCGAAACTCCCTGAAAATCCTGATCGTTGGACGTCTGCGGTTGTTCGTCAGTAATCTGGGCATTGCAATTGTTGGTCATGTCATGAGGGTCATGAGGGGTGTTGTAGTAATAAGGATATTGGTCATAGTGCTGGTAGTTATAGTAATCTACGTCATTGTTAGAGTCATAGTAATATTCGTCACAGTCGGGATAGTAATTGTAATAGTCATCATAATTCGAACATTCATTCAGATTGACATCTCTAGATTTAAAATAATTAGTAGGTGGTGGATTACCTTGTCTCGCCCAATTCCAGCCGGACGGTGGCAGTGGTCTGCTAGCGAAGCGGCTGACACCGCTCATTGGCGTAGAGGTATTGTGCTTTGGCGGCAATTTGAACACTGCGCTACGCTGGTTGTTGCCAGGCAGCGGCGCGCTGAACATTTGCTGCGTACGTGTCATAGGTGACCTAAACTGGCTAAATTGTGGGGGTGCATGATAACCCTGTTGCTGCGGTCTAGACGGACCGGGCATGTTAAAGTTCATAGGTTTATTAAAATGTGGTAAAGGGTTATTACTGAACGGAATATTGAAATTACGGATAGGCTGATGATTGTAATTTAATGGTGCTTGCGGTGAAAATTTCTTATCTGGCATATGGCTACTTCTACTTTGCAAATATATCGTATTAGTTTCCTCGTGGACAAACTCGAGAGCTTTTTCGATCGTATCAGGGCGCATGCATCTAATGCGTGAGCCCAGCGGATCCTTTAGACCTCTTAGGTAGGCCTGAAGGGTGAGCTTTTTATACAAATCTCTCTTAGCTTCTATGGTAGTTTGCAATGTGTCGTGTAAAGATACATATGTCATTATCGTACTAAAAAGGTTTTGGCAGGATTCGTAAAATTCCTGAGGTGTTTTAGAACCCTGACTGAGTAGAGATAAATCATTATATAACGCTATTTCATTTCTTTGATCACTAAAGTTATTAATAAGCGCTTTGCGAATACCTGCCCAATCGGTAGGTATCCCGTTCGTATTAATCAGTCGAGCGGCCGGACCCGATATCTTATTAAGAATACCGTTAATTAATCCTAAATTATTTAATTCGAGCCCGCTGCCATACTGCACGACGAGCTGGTCGCATAATTTAATAAATCTAGTTAGAGTATTCGGGTTCCCGTCAAAGTCCGGGACTAAGCGGAGAGCTTTATATATATTCTCTAAGTCGGACATATTATTATCTATTTTACGCCTAGAGTCCTGGTCTTTAAGCCTACTACTAACGCTAGGTTTTGGTTCTTTCCTTGAGTGGAAAATTTTGAATAATAGTTTAATCTACTAAAAAAAAAATACTATTACTACTTAGGTGTTTAATAAAGGATGTAGGACACTGGAAAATTCAGCGTACTTACGTGAACATTCTTTCTTGCTGACTCGATTCTGTTTCTGGAATCCTCACTGCGTGGCTACACGTTCGATCTCGGTGAAACTTGAAAGTCTATCGAGGTGAGAAGACGATGCGAAGTTGGCACTATTTCTTACGACTCGACCCGAGATTCTACCGTAACTGCGCCATTTACGTTCGCCGATGCAGGAGTGTCCAGAAGAAAGAGTTCTTGGTTCTTAAAATGAATTTATTAATATAAAAATTACAAACTAATTAAACTAACGACGTCTTCGAGCGTAAGTGAAGAAGTGTGGTAAATTTCCATGTCACTATGCACCCGTGCGATTTGCCGAATCAGCGTTCCAGTTACGTACACGTGTTGAATAAGGCCGCGAGTCCAATGCGGGCGGAGCGACGAGCGAAGCGGCATGTAACACACGACAAACATCCAAATGGTTTTTATTATAAAACCTATATAAAATTGCAATACAGTTACAGATGGGTTGCTACGAATACGCGCTGAATATTTCACAACCAGTTTTGGTATACAGGATATAACGTAATAGAATAGAATACTTTTTAATATCATACATGCCTCGTTGTTTCAGTTGTTAAATCGATCATGAGGTCCTGGGTTCGAGTATTTGGTCGGTTTATGAAATAATAAGTTATGCTTTAAAATAGCGCGGCCAGCTATTTTCACTGCAATCGCTAAAGCTTCTAAAATTAATGGAAATGACATATTCGTTTGACAGGTTGAACACGTAACCTATCGATAACGAATGTCATTCCCATACATTTTATATGTTTTCGAATCGTTAGCGATAGTAGAAAGAGAATTAATATATATGGAACATGGCTAGAATGGCTGTGTTAGGAATTCGTTAGTTACATCAAAGAGCACGTTAGATTAAAGACATTAAAAAGTTTAATTTGGAACAATTTAAAACATTTTATGCCATCGATTCCGGTATTTCGATAGTTAATTACTGAGATTTTTTTACCACTGAACAAAAAAAAACGCTACAGCCCTAATATTACCCTTTTGATTTTGAAAAGACGCATTACTGTTTGAATGTGTGAAGGGCGAATCCTACTTCCTACTAATATTATAAACGCGAAATTTTGTATGGATGTTTGTTTGTTACTCTTTAACTCCGCAACTACTGAACCGATTTGGATGAAATTTGAAATGAAGATAATACCCTGGATTAACACAGGATTTTTCATTCCGGAAAAATCCATGGTTCCCGCGGGATTAGTGAAAAACTGATGTCAACGCGGACGAAGTCGTGGGCGTCCACTAGTAATACAATATTTTATAGCACAAACCAGGACTAGAACCTAACCCCTCATGATCTGGATCAGAGCCCCACTGAATCTACGAGACATTTATAATGATGTAAGTGGCGGTAAGATAGTCCGCGCGGCTCGCCCGCAGTGGGCAGGTTTCCTTATGCAGTTAATCAGCGGTCAATGACACTTGCACAGTTGCAGTGTAAGCCTGGTGGCACACCGGCTCATAATCTTTGTCTAGGCATTTATTTATTGTGAACTAATGGACTTTTTGGTGTCTCCATGGATTGGTTTCTTTTTTTTACCAACACTCCGAATTTACTGTCACAAAATTCGAGTCGAGGGGCGGCCACATAAAATGTGTATTTAAAGAAATAAAAGAAAATTCATTTTAACATTGTACTTCATGACTAGACTAGATTTATTAAAAACTTTTTTTATTATTTTTAGGACAGACAGCTTTTTTACAGACAGATCTGTGGATTCATAGCATTTTTGGATTTTATTTCAAAATTTTTGATGGTTTTATATAAAGAACTGAAAGTTTCATAATTCGTTCTATGAAATCAGATAAAGTAGAGTATATATAACTTGGTATTAAAACTAACTTCATTCGTTTTATAAAATGCGCTCGAGATTTACTAACCCATATTACCGCAACCGCTTTTATGATCGACTATTTTCTGGTCAAGTTAGTAGCGACGATTTATTTTTTTCTAATCAAGCGGTTCAAGTTCAAGTCCTGGTTTGTACTATAAAATATTGTATTGTTCTCCTTCCCTACATTGGAACAGTAGTACGTCTTAAATTTAACTTTTTATACATTAAAAATAGGAGCTCGCAAATAATCATAAAACAATCATAGTCTCGGTGTGCCCCGACCTTAACCCACTAATAGGAATGCGACGTTTCCTCGCTCTTCCGAACCGCAAGTCTAACACGCAGCAGAACATGGGCATATTTGTGTGACAGATTTACTTGCGTGTTATCTCAGCTGCCCGATGGCTCGTAACAATATTAAGAAGAACAATGCGGTTTTAGATACATATATTACCAGTAGTAATATTGTCTCAGAGCTCATACGAAATAGTACTACACCATCGCTGTGTTATCGCGAACAGCCCTCAAAGATAATTATTATAGTTTGACGGCCTCCGTTGCGCAGTGGCATGCGCTGTGGATTTACAAGGTCCTGGGTTCGATCCCCGGCTGGTTCGTGGCCGGTGGTACGATGTCGTATCGAAACCGAAAGGGATGTGGATTTTCATCTTCCTCCTAACAAGTTCGTCCGCTTTCATCACTTGCATCATCACTTACCATCAGGTGAGTAGTCAAGGGCTAATTTGTAAAGAATAAAAAAAGCCATTCAAAAACCGGCCAAGTAAGAGTCGGAGTATGAACTCATAATCGACAGTGATCGATTGTGCATTCCGACAAAGATTAAAACAAAATATTAGGAAGGCCTGACGACAAGACGTGCTATGTGAATGCAACAAACCTGTGGGGAAAACACTAGTAAGTTAGAACCTACCTAAATTGTAAACACACACTGTAAACATAATGGCACATCAGATACTGGACACATTTTAAAGAAATTTTTTACAACTTGAATCGAATTATAATTATAACTTATACCAAAGCGTTATATTTAGCTTTATCTGTTCAGCCCCTGCATTCTGTAAAGTTACAGCGATGTGACATCGCTCATTTCCATGGCAACCTAGTGACATTTTGTTTTTGGCAGCCCATAGAAATAAAGTTCGAATTCTAATAAAACTTGTTATAGGCGAACCCAGGACCCCATGGTCATTAAAAACTTAAAACTAAGCTTTTATATTACATAAGAAAAAAAGAAAAAGAAAAGCGCACACTTCATAAACTGTTATATTCTTGTTTCACTACTGTGGAAGAAAGTAATTACCACAATACAGGGAATCCTAGTGTGGAGATCACAGACTTATGTAAATTATTTTTATGTGTACTAGTGAATTAATAATTTTTTTTTTTTTTTTTTATTCTTTACAAGTTAGCCCTTGACTGCAATCTCACCTGATGGTAAGTGATGATGCAGTCTAAGATGGAAGCGGGCTAACTTGTTAGGAGGAGGACGAAAATCCACACCCCTTTCGGTTTCTACACGGCATCGTACCGGAACGCTAAATCGCTTGGCGGTACGTCTTTGCCGGTAGGGTGGTAACTAGCCACGGCCGAAGCCTCCCACCAGCCAGACCTGGACAAATTAAGAAAATCTCAATCTGCCCAGCCGGGGATCGAACCCAGGACCTCAGTTTTGTAAATCCACCGCGCATACCATTGCGCCACGGAGGTCGTCATAAAATATTATTATTATTTTTATTATTATTTTAAAAGGGTGACATGTTACTTTATACTTGCTGATTACATCAGCGAGTATAAATTAGTGGAAGCACACCCCTGTTTATACCCAATTCAAAACTGTGTAAAATATAATGACTTCTAAAAGGAACATGTGTTTCACTCGGAGAAACGGAATTTAAATTTGAGTTTGAAAGTTTAAAACAATTGAGTCGCGCAGCAAAGCGCATCTGCTCATGAGCGTGTAGCTTTGACAACAATTGCCCAAAATTATTTAAGTAGCCTTTCAAAATGTGACATGCTGAGATGATATGATGGTGTGTTACGCTTGTCTCTAAGTGTAACTTCTAGATTCCAAACTATCGGAATTGTAACTGACTTCAAAAAAGGGGGGGTTCTGTTAAAATCCTTTATTTAAGATCTTTGTACTATGTGTGAGTCAAAGACTTTCTAGAATCTAGATACTAGACAGTCTGTGGTGTTAATGTTTGTTTCTTCCAACTTGAGTGTTCATTATTTATATGGCATTTTTTCATTCCCTAGTTCTCCCAATAACATCACCCTGCGTATTGTTTTATGTAGTCAACGTTAATCAATGTGACAGCAGCGCTATATGTACATATATACTACCTATATATGCAAATTATTATGAGTATACACCAAGCAAATGCTTGGTTTATTCAGCACAATGCCCAAACATACCATGAGTTAATGCTTCTAATACTGGTTTTGATATGTGCCTAAGTGTTTGAGGATTAGAACACTGTAATAATGTGGGGCACAATTTAAAAATAAACGTTTTTTTTCTTTCTTTCTTATATCTATAATAACCCACCTAGGTAGACCTTATCAATGCGGGGTCTATAGTTGCTAAAAAGTTGAAAATCCTTAGTCCTATCTTCCAACTATGTATTTCTGTACATATATATATTTTAATCAAACTAGATATTGTATGTCGAAAATAATATACATTTTAACACAGGACATGTGATTGTTGTTGTCAAATTTTTCCATTGACATCGGTTTTGCTCTGTTTGTCAAGTCGGTGAACTGTTCTGTATTCACACACTTCGCTCGTCACCTCTAAGAATAAATTATCCATAATTTGTTTGCATAAATAGAGGAGCTTTTACCCGTTTAATGACGTGATGAATGTTTTGTATTGAAGTGTGGGGCTCCAGGTTATATACCAAGTTTTATAAATATTTTTTATTTATTTTCCATTTGGCTCCGCTCAAAATTGTTGTTGTTTTTCAAATGGTGTGCAAATGAGTAATTTTAAGTAAACGTAAACGATTATGAGCTATGTCAAACTCTACTACTCTACACTCTAAAGTCTCTAAAGTAAAGTACTCTAAAGTACTCTAAAGTCTCTAAAGGTAGGCGTACATAGATCAGCATCGTAGGTATCGGACGCATAGCATCAAGCGGATTTTTAATTTACGTTAGAAAAAATCTGCTCGATGCGATCCGTACGATACGGATCAGTGGACGCCCTTAAATGACTTTCTATACCTACAGAGTAGACTATAATACGTTTTATGAGATACGTACGATGCGGATCATTGGACGCCTTCCATAAGCCGTCACTCTATGCCATCGGTCCCACTATCAATCAAATATTCAATATTGTAATCTATAGTAATCGGTACGTAGTTCTGGGTTGACTCAATCCCATCAGTTAAGTCCGCCAATCCGCGTATGACATACAACATAGTGATAGGTCTAATCTGAGCGCCAAATCTTCTTTGAATACAGAAATAGGCTCGTGATGATGATCATATACCTATTAAACATGCATCAGTAATTCCTGTATTGCATTCGTGGTATCAACCTAACAACAATTTCCCAAGAACCAAGTAGAACTTCCTCCCAGCAAAGATAAACTTTCAGCCCATATTGACTTTTAACCCATATTGTGTGTCTTCCTTTCACAGCGTTATCTGTGGCCTGTGAGAACTGTGCAGTCACAGATAACTTTCAGTTGCACAATTGAAGCACAAAGAGACATTACTGTGCGACTGTGCGTGGACCAGTTTCACACTGAGATCGTATTGATAAATAGAAGCATACCGTTTCTGTTCGCTAACTTACGTAAGCAGTTAACTATGACGCTGCATTTGTTGTTTTCTGAGACTCTGAATTGTTACTTCATCATATCAGCCAATGGACGTCCACTGCAGGTCATAGACCTCTTGTAGGGACTTCCAAACATCAGATCTCGAGCCGCCTGCATCTAGCGAATCCCTGCGACTGCGAGATTCTTAACATCCCTTGCCCCACCGATACCATAACCGCTGCCAGAGTCAGGAATAGCGGGGCTGCCGGGGATTAGGGGCTAATTGTTATCTTACTATGAATAATTACTATCATCATCATCATCAACCCATATTCGGCTCACTGCTGAGCTCGAGTCTCTTTTCAGAATGAGAATGGTTAGGCCAATAGTGCACCACGCTGGCCCAATGCGGATTGACAGACTTTACACACGCAGAGAATTAAGAAAATTCTTTGGTATGTGTAATTACTATACTTATTAATTTATCTTCACTATTTTCTTTGTTTGAGAAAAAAAATATTTACCATATTATCTTTTAAATATGACATATATTTCTATTCCCCTCCAACGATTAAGTAACGACTGTGTTGGAACTGGGTACATCACGTTTTTATATTTAAATAGCTCGATCAGATTTGGTTTGAAACTAGCCTTAAATCTAATTAAGTCAATTTTCCACATTTGTCCGTCTCATTAGTTAGATGCCCCATCTCTAGTAATAAAATACTAACTGACGCCGTGCGGTTTCCGTTCCCGTAGGAATATGGGGATAATATATTGCCTATAGCCTTCCTCGATAAATGGGCTATCTAACACTGAAAGAATTTTTCAAATCAGACCAGTAGTTCCTGACATTAGCGCGTTCAATCAAACAAACAAACAAACTCTTCAGCTTTATAATATTAGTATAGATCATTGGCTAGTGAGATAACAGCGTCTAAACCAATTAACAAAAAACGTGCAAACCAGCAATAGTCTTCGTAACATCAGTTCAAAGTCACAGTTCAATTGACACTATAAAAACATTATTATAAGCAAATAACGGCCAAGCGATGCTCATCGAAATAATTTCACTTAAAGCGTGACGAGCGGTTGGCTTTCAATGAAATGGCTTTTTTGGATGAAAGACATTACGGTTTTATTCGAGTTCTTTAAACACTTTGTGATTTCTAATCCAAACAATTTTTTTATCATTTACGATGTCACCTTTTTCTGAGATTATGTTGTGTAAAATGTAACGGTTATTTTTTTTTTTTTTTTCATTTTTACTAGTTAGCCCTTGACTACAATCTCACCTGATGGTAAGTGATGATGCAGTCTAAGATGGAAGCGGGCTGACTTGTTAGGAGGAGGATGAAAAATCCACACCCCTTTCGGTTTCTACACGGCATCGTACCGGAACGCTAAATCGCTTGGCGGTACGTCTTTGCCGGTAGGGTGGTAACTAGCCACGGCCGAAGCCTCCCACCAGCCAGACCTGGACAAATTAAGAAAATCTCAATCTGCCCAGCCGGGGATCGAACCCAGGACCTCCGTCTTGTATATCCACCGCGCATACCACTGCGCCACGGAGGCCGTCAAAAATTAATCAGAAAAGGGTAAGGTAATTTTAACCAATTTAAAATAATGGTATTCTATTTTTGTCACGTATACAGGGTGCTCGGGAGTATTTGCCATAATTCTAGGGTTATAGTCGTATGTATTCTTTAGCAAAAATTAAATCATAATGTTCAAGGAACACGTGTTCTAAAATTAATATTTTCGGAGTAAATAATATTGATTTTGTAAATAGATGTTAAAATGTGTCCCATACACGCATCCTTATAATTATGACGTAGCCTTTACGTACGTAGATGTAGATAATTAAAGGTGTGTGGTACATGGATAGTTTGCATTATTTGAATTGCTTTGTATGAAATCATAAAAACTTTTTTTTTAATTAATAAAATATTAGTTATTCTATCGGTTCCTATAAGTGGTCTCAGCAACACCTTGAAGTTATACTCCCCAAAAATAAACTAAACACTTTTTGAAATACATATTGCTAACTAGCTATGTCGGAGGCTTTCATTTTAATTAACCAAAGCAGATTAAGAATGAATTAAGAAATAATTTTATAAATTGATTCAAAGAATCGAACCCCAGCACCTCTTGTTTATATTAATAGAATACATACACAACTTCAACAGCAATGGTCATCTTGGACTACTCTTCCAGTTAAGTCATAAAAAATAACTTTAAAATTGTAATAAAAAATACACTTTACAAAACACTATCACTTTCCACAATAAAAATATACACAAGTTTCTTCTTTAGAATGAAAGTTAATGAATAATTAATATGTTATTCGAATCGTGCAAAATTTGGTGCTAAAATAAATTATACGTGACGTCATAATCACCAACAATAATAAATCTATATAAATAATAAGCTGATTATTATAATAACTCGTTTTATTATAATAACCTATTGATTTTATAATATAATTCTATTTTTGATCAACTATTATGTAAGCATTCGATTATGATAAACCATTAAAAATGTTGTTAGCCAATACGATTTCCTTTGAGTAAAATAAATACACATTGCTAAATTTGTTTCAATAGTTTCTTAATCTGAATAGCTTGGATTCTCCGTTTTTTCGCGGGAAATAGCACATTCCATCATGTATGTTTGTCATGGTTCTTATTTGTTTCATTACTGGAATGGCGACCCCTCAAGAGTCTGATGACCAGACCCTTGAGGGTACGACCAAATTCTGGTCATATCCCCATAACATCAAGCATATAAGAGCGATAATGATAATGGCTGATGATGGATAAGGATAAGGATAAAGTCTGATGATGATATCTTTTATTTTATTTTATTTTTATTCAATGACAAGTTAGCTCTTGGCCATTCCACGATGCAGTCTAAGATAGAAGTCCGCTCACTAGGGAGAGCTTACACCTACAAGCTTATTCTACCCATATATTTGTACATAATATGTATTATGAGCCTTAGCTAGCCTAGTACCATTGACTGTTTCCACGCGGCATCGTACATTTAATCGCTTGGCACTTCTTTGCCGATAGGATGGTAACCAGCCTCGGCCGAAGTCTACCACCAGCCTTGATACAATTTAGAAACTATAAAATTCTAAATCAAACCAAACTGGGCATCGAACCCAGGACCGATGTCGAGAACCACAGCAGTACCAAATACGCCAGGAACTCGTCAAATTATTATGTTTTTTTTAATTGTTGTACAATTCAACACTATTGTAGGAATTCATTTGTCTCAAATGTAGGCCACACACGACCAGGACAGGCTATTAACTCGTGTAATTAGCTCTAATTGTTGCATTGCGAATTCCAATATCATTTTCGATACAGCTTTCTATCTGCTGCTGTAGGAGGAAGCAGATGTAAATTATCGCGTCATCTCGTCTCGGAACAAACGTTGCGTATCGTGGAAAGTGGTCGGAACAATTTCTAATTTTAGCCTCACGTATTATACGGTTTTCTTTATTAATGAGTTAATTTGGTTGGTTACAACTTTATTTTGTGTCTAATTTCTCATTTAAAATGTCGGATGACAGAGTGGAATAATAGATTCAGGGTATACCTACATATAAATTTTATATGAAAAATAATAAATATACATTTCAGTAGTATATACAGGGTGCTCGGGAGTATTTCCCCTAGTTCAAGGTATTGACGAGACCACTAATAGGAGCCGGACTGCATAAGTAATATTTTTTTAACTAAAAAATAAAATCTTTTTATGTTTTCATACACAGTAGTTCAAATAATTCCGACTATCCATGTAACACACTAATTGGTCTACGTCAACTACGTCATAAATATAAGAATGCGTATAAGGAAAGGGATTTTAAGATCTATTTACAAAATATATATTATTTACTCTGCAAGTATTCATTTTAGAACACGTCATGTTCTTTGATTTTTAGTTAATTTTCGGTAAAGAATATAACCACAGAGTTATGAGAAATACTTCCCTGCACCCTGTAGATAAGTATTAAGCACCACAGGCAAATAAGGAGTTTGTTTCGTACTGGATTTGGAGGTAAAATTTTAAAGGTCCAGATCCAGACCTTCCCAGTCCAAGTCTAGTGTATTTTTTTATATTTTCTTCAGCATAACACGAAACATGTCCCTTTGTGACCCTATTATGACCCCAACGAAAGTTGCAGTCGCAAATCGTGTATAAGTAATACATTTCATGTTGTGAATTAAAATGGACACTAGTTAAGCCTCTATTTAAATAAAATTCAATGCTAAAACATTACAAAATGCTTTGGAATTCAACGATGGTTATCAGCTGCCTAAAATGTAATGTACAAAACTAACGAATAACTAGACCAGCATAACGAGGATTACTTTTACATGAAAATCCAAATAAATTCTGAATTTGAATTATAATTTCAATTTGTATAATCATGATTATTAAATAATTCTATTACATCATCATTATGAAAGTTCAATATTGACTTTTTATGATGTTTTTATTTTAATGCAGTATTTAATCTGTTAAGTACAAGTTTATTTTACAATTTTACCTAAATCAATAATATTATTTAAAGAATCCTATCTACTATAATGATTAAATAAAACAAAAATAAGTATAGGAGCAAAGTAAAGGCCTAAGAAACCTATGGTTAAGGGCCCATAATAAGGAACCTTCTCACAATACACGTCTCCAAGACTTCTGAGCCTTCTGTATCCGACCCTTGATTAAACAGCCAAGCAAAAGTTATAAGATAAGGGAAGATAGTCGAGGCTTTTTTATATAAGACTTGACTGAAACAAGTATTGTTACAACAATATTCACCTTACTTTTGTGTGTATTAAAATGTGGGATCCCGCATGTTAAAAATATTCCAATCCTAAACCATTCGTTACCTAAACGTTACAAATTGGTATGGAATCCAACGAGATTGCTATCAACTGGATACCAATGTCAAACGTACATTGAAAGAACGTGGATTTTTTCAACAACGAATATCCTATGGCATTATAGATGTGAATGTAAAATGCGTTTGTTTGTTACGCTGAAACTACTAAACTTAATGATATTTTATACTAGAGACAGGGTACTCGTACATTTAAACATAATTGTCTTAATTTCATTTAGTCACTTATTAAACAATGAACTACGGAAAACCTTGGTGTTGGTTTAAATATATAGTTGGTGTAAATATAATTTGTGTATTTTTTTATTTTATCACCCAGATTAATCAAAGACATAATATGAAGCAGAATTGGGTTAGAATAAACAATTCGATTATTCTGAACACAATTAGGTATACATACTAAGTATTTTATTATAGCTATATAAACTTTCAATATGACATTTTCTCAATGAACAATTCACTAAATAATCAAGAACCTGATAAACGACTAACAATTAGATAATAATTGCGGTAATAATATGTTGAAAATTGTGGGAAATGTCTTAAAAATTAAATGCCATGTTTTATAGTTCAACATAATGATATATGAATGATAAGACTTGCGATTAGAAAAACAACTTATTTGTTATTTGTATCAACCAGTTTCGTGGTAGGGCGTAATCGCTGGATCTACTTTGAAAATCATTTTACCACTAGAAAGCCACGTTATTTGTGAGTGTCATAGGCTATATTTTATTCCCTTATTCTCACGGGAACGGGAACTACACGGGTGAATCTGCGGGGCAGTTTCATGAACATTATGGAATAGAGCTAGTGATGTGAGCTGTAACGTAATAACGCAACTTGTAAAAAACAATTCGTGAGTAACTTGCCGTGAGCTTTTAACTTAGCATACTTTAAAGTAGGAATTGCAAAAGTCACGTATATTACCGCATGGGTATAAATAGAATAGGTCTTAAAGTAGATCGCACATCATCATCATACCATTAACAGCCGATGGACGTCACTGCTGGACATAGGCATCTTGCATGGGCTTCCAAACACTACGGTTTCGTCAGCATCCAGCGGCTTCCTGCAACCCGCTTGATGTCCTTGGTCCACCTAGTGGGGGCTCGACCAACACTGTGCTTTCAGGTCGCCATTCCAGCATCTTGGGAGCGCAATGTTGAACTATGTGGCCTGCTCATTGTCACTTTAGCATCACGACTCGCTGAGTTATGTCAGTGACTTTGACCGGAGTGTTCGTCTGCGGATCTTCTATCATTTTTAACATTTATTATTCGATCACGCACAGAAAATCCAAGCATAACTCGCTCCATCGCACGCTGAGTGACTTTGAGCCTTCTATCTAGAATATATAGAGGTGGTTTCTTCCCTATAGGTACCTCTCTCCTCTCCTCTATGGAGGGAGGCCTTTATTTGGTTATTAATATAAGTTGATAATTATGAAACTAGGTAGTTTTTTTATAACCTCAACACTCCTGGCATGCGGGGCTATAAATCCTCAAGGCAAGGTGATAAGTGCCGCGATTACTCTGAATGAGAATCTAAGTAATCTGTTATAACATAGTCATATCACTTTACAAAAGCCGCATGTCCTGTGATAAAGGATACTAGGATAATTGCCCATTTTTGTTAAAACTAAAGTTTAAAAAAAGACACACCTAAACGCAACTTCATGAAATGAATGTGGGTGCAGCAAAAATAGCTTCAAGCCTTACACCCTAAATTTCTCTACGAAACTTACGATATTCATAACTATCCTTTGACATAGATACAACCGATTAAGCAGTATTGTGTTGTATATAGGTTTATATGTAGGTAGAGGAATGCGAAAGGGACGTCGACAGAATGCAGACAGCACGCCTAAACCCTGAGCCGAGCATGACTTGATTGTGCAAGCCACGAGCGAGCTTTGTTTTCATATTATGCCACCAATAAATTACCTATTTGTACCCAAGAGAGCTAAGAGTGCGTGGACAGTTTTCACAATGTGCTGGAAAAGAAATAAAAGTAACTGCAGGCTTGTATTATATCAAATATTTTTGCCTGGTACCTTAACACAATAACATCTGGGTGGATATGTAGGATCCATGGAAAAAGGGACGTCGCACTACTATATACTATACATTGACTCAAAATGATACCTTGCGTTTATAAACGACCTCAATACATTGTGCTTGTGTATTGTCCATAGGTACACAAGCAAAATGTGTGAATGTATTGAGGTAACATGTACAAACTACTTAGATTAAGGAATTTGTTACGGAAAATATTTATTTCATTTTTCTTGTATGGATGAAACAACGTTACAATCACCACGCAGTAATTAATAAATAAAAAATAGCATAGAAATATTTTTTATAAAGCACCGTCTAGATATTATCCACTAGCTCCTGAAGTTATAGATATTACATAGAATATGTATGCAGTTTGGAGATAACTTGCAAAGGTTAGAATAGGTTTGAATTATTGGAAATAATTTTAATACAAAAGTCAGTCTCACTTTTCAGTTTTAGTTACTTTACCACCATCCCACCATCTGTTCGGTGTCTAGTTGTAGCAAAGAGTAGCAGGTAAGTTGTGACATTACCATCGGTTTTGTAAATTAAGTAGCAAGTAAATTTTTCTTTTCAAAAATTCTTTGATGTGATTTGTGATCAATAAAAACGACTTTTATCAGCAATAATGTGATTTCAGAGGCTTAAAGAAGACACATACGAGTACGTAACATTCTTTCTTGATACATGGTGTTTTACATTTATTTGCATTATGTTATTTTGTTTTGTTGTTGTAATATTTATTATGCTTGTATTGAAGTAACATCAGATATAATGTATATTCTGGAGTTATGTTCATGTAGATATAAACGAAATGTTCCACGTCAGGTAAAAATTTAGCATCTAAATCGCCCATTAAGAAGTCACGACCTCGAATGTATTGTTGTATCACGAAAAACATCGAGATGAAAAGAGCAAAAACCTCACACGGTTCAGTAATTTTTGAAATGGTTTTCGTTTATTTTTAAATAAATTTAGTTCTATTTTTTTTTAATAAAAAACGCCCTAAGTGCGTTTAGGACAATGTGTCTAAGTCCATGAAAGCTTAGTGGGAAAAAAACATCTGCCTTCGGAGGGCGTAAGTTCGAATCCATCTATCGGCTATCGCCAACTTTTCAGTTAAGCACATTTTAACAAGTTTAATATCTAATGTCTTATACGATGAAGGAAAAATATCGTGAGGAATATACGCTGATACTTGATGGAGGTACTGAATAACATGCCCAAAATCAGATCGTATTTTATGTTTTTTTTTTATTCTTTACAAGTTAGCCCTTGACTACAATCTCACCTGATGGTAAGTGATGATGCAGTCTAAGATGGAAGCGGGCTAACTTGTTAGGAGGAGGATGAAAATCCACACCCCTTTCGATTTCTACACGGCATCGTACCGGAACGCTAAATCGCTTGGCGGTACGTCTTTGCCGGTAGGGTCGTAACTAGCAACGGCCGAAGCCTCCCACCAGCCAGACCTGGACAAATTAAGAAAATCTCAATCTGCCCAGCCGGGGATCGAACCCAGGACCTCCGTTATGTAAATCCACCGCGCATACCACTGCACCACGGAGGCCGTCTATGTGACATAATATGACGTAAAATGCCAGAGTTGGTCTTAAAATATTTATTTTTCTATGAGTCATGCGAGTTTTTTTCATGTATCTCATAATAAAATAATAATACTTGCTCTATATTCAGTCCAAGGATATGGATGGAACAATACACAAATGTCAAGGTTTGGAAAAAATTGATGATGGTTATAAAAATTCATACTATGTAAGTAAATATGTTTGAAATAACAAGCAGGTTATTTATGATACAGGAACTAGAAATATAGGTAATTTACAAATCTAGATTTTGTGATTCACGTCTTTAAAAAAAACAAATGATAATTTTAAATTGTTATAATAATACTAATGATAATATTTTTTATACATAACAGACTATTTGTAGAGAGAGACTCTACTATGAAGAGAGAGAGAATCTTGCTAAGAAAAGTCGACAAGACAAGAAACTCATCAGTTGATCATCGTCATATTTTAAAATATATTTTAATAAGTAGGTATTATATCATCAATATAAATAAAATTGAAATGCCTGACTGTGATGACTGTGGTGCACGACACCAAACCACAAACGAGCCCTTTTTTTAAATTTTTGTCTGTCTATATGTCTATTTGTCCGGGCTAATCTTTGAAACGGCTGAACCCATTTTAACGGGACTTTCCCTAGAAGATAGTTAGTTCGGTTACGGTGCAACATATAAGCTACTAATTATACCGAAAAAACCGCAAAGTCGCAGCTTCAGCTAATTCGATTAAGTAGTCGAGGCGTGAAAGAGTAACAAACATTCATATCACTAAAATCATCAGTTTTCGCAAATCTCGGGAAACCATGGATTTTTTCGCGATAAAAAGTAGCCTATGTGTTGATCCAGAATAAAATCCATTTCCATTCCAAATTTTAGTTAAATCGCTTCTGTAGTAGCAGCGTTAAAGAGTAACAAACATCCATAGAAACTTTCGCGTTTATAATATTAGTAGGACGAGTATGAGTACAATTGTTCAATTTCATTGAAAGCCTCTATTACTTCCATGTCATTCATTAAACGTAAGGTAGTTTAACCAATTAGGCACATAGTTCTTAAGATTGCAAGTGAGCTTATGTATAGTGTTAGTGAGCTCAATATACAGTGCTTCAATTAATTTGAGCTCACTTTTTTTCTTTTTCTAAACTGTCCAGCATTATTGAATTATTAATATCGATGACAGACGATACGATATCGTGTTAGATGACTATCTCGATACACATATTAGTGATTTCATATGCATCTTATGAGGAACCGTTATAGCCCAGTGGATATGATGACTTGTGTCTCCGAGTCCGGAGGGTGTGAGTTCGAATCCGGTCTGGGGCATGCATTTTAATAAATTAAATGTCTCTATCGGTGAAGGAAAACATCGTGAGGAAACCTGCATACCAGAGAATTATCTTAATGTGTGTGCGTGTGTTAAGTCTGCCAATCCGCATTGGGCCAGCGTGGTGGACTATTGGCCTTGCCCCTCTCATTCTAAGAGGAGACTCGAGCTCAGCAGTGAGCCGAATATGGGTTGATAACGTATGCATCTTATTATGTCGTCGATTGATCGATACTTTACATAATCTGTTACGCATACATAATAAATAATTAAATAATTAAATCATTGTTTTCACTGACCTTTATACCATAAAAGGAATTTGTTCTATTTATTATAAGGTCATAGAACCAGTAATAATATTCAGAGTTCCTTGACACAATATATATACTATCCGTTCAATTAATGAACTACAATATCTTTATGCCGGCTCACGCAATGTATGTAGCTCTAACGTACTTTTTTTTTACTTCGGCAAAGCAAAAGGAATGATTATGATATTAATAGTCTTTGAACGAGTGAGTCTTTTTCAGCTTTCTATCTATCGTGTCTTTACTGATTTTTCCATAGGAGTTCATGAAATGTAATAAAAGCTATACCATCAGGGTAATTTTGTTATAATTATATTTAGAACTAGCGGACGCCCGCGACTTCGTCCGCGTGAAGGTAGATGTAAACTTTTAACTACCCCTACCCTTTCCCTACCCTACTCATTAAGGCTGCACACGCGACGGAAGCTTAAAAAATGAAGTAACTTCTCCCGTTTTCCCAACGTTTCCCTTCACTGCTCTGCTTCTATTGATTGTAGCGTGATGAAAAGTATATTATAACCTGCCCAGGAGTATGAAGAATAATTGTACCAAGATTCGTTAAAATCCGTCGAGTAGTTTTTGTTTCAATAACGAACATACCAAGCGGCGAAAGCTTAAAAAATTGAGTAACTTCTCCCGTTTTCCCAACATTTCCCTTCACTGCTCTGCTCCTATTCATTGTAGCGTGATGAAAAGTATACTATAATCTGCCCAGGAGTATGAAGAATAATTTTACCAAGTTTCGTTAAAATCCGTCGAGTAGTTTTTGTTTCTATAAAGAACATACAGACAGACAGACAGACAAAAATTTTACTGATTGCTTTTTTGGCATCAGTATCGACCACTAATCACCCCCTGATAGTTATTCTGGAAATATGTTTCATGTACAGAATTGACCTCTCTACAGATTTATTATAAGTATAGATATGATACAGGCGAAAATTTGTGTGTGTATGTTTGTTACTCCTTCACGTTGAAGCTACTGATCTGATTTAGCTGTGAAACAGAGATAGAGTATTAAACCATAAATTAACACATATTATCCAGGAAATGGTGTATTGTGATTTTTTTTTTGACATAGGCGAAGTCGCAGACGCCCAGTAGTCCGTAACAAAGTTGTTAAAACTAGAACAACTCAATTCGAAATTGACAATTTAATTGTTCAAGTTATCATTTTAGACTATACCCGGCAACTTCGCATAAAATAGCAATAAAACAACTGGAGTGTTACAGATCTTAGATTCATACCTCCAGGCAATTATTATGTTAGAAAAACTGTTAATTAGTCCAGCAGTTTGGTTGATTACAGTAAGTAATGAAAGCAAGCAGACTTATTCACTATATTTGACGTATATCAGACTATCTTTGACGTATGCCAGACTATCTTTGACGTATGCTAGACTATCTTTGACGTATGCTAGACTATCTTTGACGTAATGCCAGACTACCTTTGTCGTAATGCCAGACTATCTTTGACGTTTGCCAGACTATCTTTGACGTATGCCAGACTATCTTGACGTATGCCAGACTATCTTGACGTATGCTAAACTATATTTGACGTATGCTAGACATACCTATATGAAATTGAGATTCTATGTAACAAACCGGTGACTACTGGTGGATATCAACCAGCAGGCAGATGACATTTCTCAATTGATTTGATGTTTATTTTAATATGTTGATAATAAAGACCAAAATAGCGAATAGGCCAGCGGGTGTTTTGTGATGAATGTTCATGAAATCCATTTGTTTTTAACTTTTTTTTATTTTTTATTTTTACTGTATAATGCATTTACGCATCCCTCCCGAAGGTGTCGCGCAAGGAAAACGCGACACCTGCCGGAGGGAATATAAGACCAAGCGACCAGAGGATAAAGGACACGAGATCCAGGCTCAACGCAAAAAGGCATAGGCGTTTATTTCTAGAAATTCAACTCGAATTTATTACACCCCTGTGCTACCAAGTCCTATTACTAAAACACACAGTCTTATTACTAAAACAGAACAACTATAACTAATTAGCCACAGCTGAAGATACCATTTCAGGAACTAACTGCTTATACAGTAGGCTATCGATATGTTACTTTACATTGCGTGTGATATTAATCTACACAGAATTAGAGTAATTAAGGCACTGCTAAGTGCTAATATAAATTTAGAAATTAAATCCTATCTTTAAATCGAAATTCCATATTTCACAAAGAAAAATAGCATTGCAATGAAAATGCAGGGTTACCACAAAGAGACATACTCGTAGGTATTAAATTGAAGATACATTTAGGTATATATTAATTAGACATGCAACACTTCTTCCACGTTTTCTAATGATGTTTTTACCGTTTGAGACACGTGAAATTTCTTAAACTGAAAAGTTGGAGTGCAACTTTACTTTACGGGTTCGCACCTACGCCCTCCGAATTGATGATCGAATTGAGACACAACTCAGTTTATTTACTTCTAAAACAAAAAACAAGGAATTTCCTTGTTTCCTTAACTGTATGGTAACCCCACCCACGTGAATAAGTTTCCCACTGCGCTCGTGTTGAAAATTTCTTGCGAAAGTGTGAGTCTGATTGTAATCTTCCTTTTATACATATGGTTCTTAGTTATGTGAACTACATATTTATATACGTATCTTTGAAACTTAATACCTGAACTAAGAAAACAATACTAAACTAAGTAAGTAACTAAGATACATTTAAAATAAATAAACACGGTCTTTTAAGTTTAACATTTTGCAAATAAACTAAATGTTTTAAATGGTATTTGCTAGACTTTATAATTTTTTAACCGACTTCCAAAAAGGAGGAGGTTCTACGTTCGGCTGTATGTATGTTTTTTTTTTTTTTTTTTATGTATGTCCAGCGATAATTCCGTCAATTATAGACCGATTTTGAAAATTCTTTTTTGTTTGGAAGGGTTTACAGGGTGGTCCCATTTTTTTCATGTCAGGATCTGATGATGGCATCCTGGAGAAATTGAGGGGAACTTTCGAAAGTTGTAGAGACGGCTAGTTCGTTTGTTAGTGTTTCCATAAGGTATTTTAAACCACTACATGTTTATGAAGGTTTGGAGTTGGTCTGATGATGGAGCCGAAACACAGACGATGGAACTCCTCGACGGTTCACAGTAGCTACCTAGTGTTTGGACTTGATAAATTTGTATTGATGAGAACTTTCCACCTAGATAGATTGTGACTGTATTAAGGGGCTGATGATGAATACGAGGGACAGTGAAGAGAACTCCTCGACGGTTCACAGTAGCTACCTTGTGTTTGGACTTGATAAATTTGTATTATTGAGAACTTTCCACCTAGATGGATTGTGACTGTATTAAGGGTCTGGTGATGAAGACGAAGGACAGTGATGAGAACTCCTCGACGGTTCACAGTAGCTACCTTGTGTTTGGACTTGATTTATTTTATATTGATGAGAACTTTCCACCCATATGGATTGTGACTGCATAAAAGGTCTGGTGATGACGGAGGACAGTTAAGACAATTCCTTATTGGTTATGATACCTTACACGTTTTTCTGGATATTCATATTACTTGTGGATAAAGGGAGAGTGAGTGAAATTTTGTATATGAATTAAAGGGTATTTTCAAAATTGGGATTGTAGGTCTTAGGTACTTATCATAAGAAAATACCATTTTAGCTAATTGTTTATTATTTTTTGTTCACACGCAGTAGGTAGGTATGCTAACACTAAAAATAAAAAAAATAAAAATTTTAATAAAAAAAATTCAACCGACTTCCAACTCAAAAAATAACTTTAACTAAAAAGCAAAAAATAACATCCTACCTATGTGCTACCTTCTGATCAGTTTGAAGGCGGTGCCAAGTCAGTGTCGTGTTTTAATTAAAGCTGTTTCTGAAAGATCTACAGAAATTTTGTAGTTTAAACGTGTTTAATTAAAACATCACTGGCTTGGCACCGCCTTCTAACTGATCAGAAGGTAGCACATAGGTAGGATGTTATTTTTTGCTTTTTAGTTAAAGTTATTTTTTGAGTTGGAAGTCGGTTGAATTTTTTTTATTAAAATTTTTTCAATCTCAAAAATTTCAAAGTTTCTAAGTTTTTACCATAAGTACTAAGTAGGTGTATCATTAACAACTCATATTCGGCTAACTGTTGATCATGAGTCTCCTGGATGAGAGGGTTTAGGCCTTAGTCCACCACGCTGGCCCAATGCGGATTGGTAAACTTCACACACCTAGAGGTAGCCAAAAATGAACCGTGGTAGCTTTGAAGATAGAGGGTTTAAAATGTAAAATGTTGTACCTAAATCTATTTATAACACATTTAAATAGATTTGCAACATTAATATACATATATAAGTCTTTTCCGACTAGTGGGAGGGGAATGGATGTTAGTCATATTTATAAAATGACTATAACTTTACTAAAAAAAAAAAAAATTAAAATAAAATTACCACGACCGACGGTTTAACGTGCTCTCCGCAACTTCTAGTTACTACTGAAAATTTCTTGAAAGCAAAACCGACACGAACCCAGGACCTTCAGATCCTTAGCCATATAGACTACTCAACCAACAAGGCAATCACTTGTATGTTATATATCTAACGCGAGTATTAAACCTAACAACCCACTCTAATAGCAAATAAAATGTAGGGCACTTAACACAACTCGACGCGACATTTGGCACAGTTCAAGGTTGGACTATTACCGAATAGTTTGAATATGACCTAACAGCGGATTCCTTATTGTTAGAGCCAACCTTGAACTGTGGTGACGGAAACTGAGATGGCCTACGCACTGCGTTGCTAAGGAACTGCTGGGTTAACTGTGCCAAGTGATATTTGAAGGTATTATCGCGAGTAGAGTATTTTTTTTTATTCTGTACAAGTTAACCCTTGATTACAATCTCACCTGATGTAGGTAAGTGTTGATGCTATGATGGAAGCGGGCTAACTTGTAAAGAGGAGGATGAAAATCCACACCGCTTTCGGTTTCTACACGACATCGTACCGGAACGCTAAATCGCATGGCGGCACGTCTTTGTTGGTAACTAGCCACGGCCGAAGCCTCCCACCAGCCAGACCTGGACCAATTAAGAAAACTCAATCGGCCCAGCCGGGGATCGAAACCAAGGCCTCCGTCTTGTAAATCCACCGCGCATACCACTGCGCCACGGAGGTCGTCAAAATTTTTTTTGTAGGAAACTGCCCACCATGCATACATTAAATACTTGTTATTAGGACCAGTTTATTATTATATTTCTACAAATTTTCTATAAAATATTTCTTATCAATAATAATAATTAGTTGACTTTATCACTAAGCAAAAACAGACACTCCTTCCACGCATATAAGTATTATTATAACAGTTTTATGGATATGTGTTTTACATACTTAAACGGAAAAGGATAAAACTCAAAAGGATAAATTAGTAATGGAAAAGATACAAAGTATACATTAGTACTAAAGTATTTTAACAAACTCTTAGGTTTATCTTGGGTTTGGGATATAGGTATACCCTTATGATAGCAGATGACGTTTCTAAAACCCTTTTGACTTAAGATATAATGTGGGTTAACCTTGACCTTTTCATTTCTTTTTTGTACGACTTTAAAAAGAACCTTCATACACACGTTCGTGTTTGTATGTCCACGATTATTTCAAATATTAATAAATCGATTTGCATCTGCATTGGAACAGCATGGTGGGTCTAAGCTCCATTTACATTCATTATGGAAATGCTAGCGGCGACCATAAACCAGGATATGTTACTTCCACACGAGTCTCCTGCTTTAAGTCTAAGTTTTTACGTCAATATGCTGTTTGTGAATAAACTTGATAGCCCAGTGGATATGACCTCTACCTCCGATTCCGGAGGGTGTGAGTTCGAATCCGGTCCGGGGCATGCACTTCCAACTTTTCAGTTGTGTGCATTTTAAAAAATAAAATATCACGTGTCTCAAACGGTGAAGGAAAACATCGTGAGGAAATTACCCACCAGAGAATTTCTTAATTCTCTGCGTGTGCGAAGTCTGCCATTCCGCATTGGGCCGGCGTGGTGGATTATTGGCCTAACCCCTCTCATTCTGAGAGGAGACTCGAGCTCAGCAGTGAGCCGTATATGGATTGATAACGACGACGACGACGAATAAACTTGAATTTCTCTTGACCCAGTAGAGGGCCGCTAATAGAGGCTGACAATAATTTAAGGAATCCATATTCCCCTTGATATTGCCATAACGTAATCGCTAAAGGCGTTCTCAAGTTATTCATCTTTTTTCGTACATTGTCTTATACTTAAAAGGTTCTTAATGGGAAATCAAGAAAATTGCACGGACGATCAGAAAATTTTAGTAAACGACTGTCCTGTGGATGTTTTTAATTAATCACGGCTCTACAGATGAGTGGATTTGGATGAAAGTTTGCACAAAGATAGATTAAATATATGCATATAGTCTACTTGTAGTTTTTACCCCGATATTCCCAAAATTTTACAAGATCTACATATGTGGAACCACCTGGTATAGCTAGTATCTATCTATACTTATAGGTATATATACTTAATATTAAAGAAGAAATAATTAATTATTTGTTTGTTTGCAAATAGGCTCAGAAACCATTGAACCGATTTGAAAAATTCTTTTACCATTGAAACCTACTAGTACATTGTACACCACAGAACAGACAGCGCTTAAAGCTAACGCGTGTCACTATCCCCGAGTACCTACTATAGAATGTATTTTATCCCCGCATTCCTACGGGAACGGGAACTACGCGCGTGAAGCCGCGCGGCGTCTGTTAGTTTAAAATAAAATGTAAACAAACTATTATTTAATAAAACAAACTGATAAAAAATGAATCAGGTTTGGATGTTCCTTGCTCGAGTCCGACAACTTGAAACCTGTTTACTGTTTTTTAACAAATACATACGCATTAAATTAACTACAGGTATTATTCAATAATAATAAACATTTCTTTCTTTAAATAGTAGTATTATTAATGTTATATAAATAACTAGCTGATGCCCCCGCCTGCGTTCGCGTGAAATGTTTTTACTTAATTCTGCGGAAACCACGGATTTTTCCGAGACTAAAAGTATAGTTTTGTGATATACCAACATAATGTAGTAATCTATATATATCCTTTCTGTTAAATACATTCTATTAGGTTTACGTGAAAGAGTAACAAATATCTTTTTCAGCCAATTTTTAAAGGCCTCTCTCCCAAGGAGATTTGGAGCGTTGACCCACCACGCTTATCGATCATCACCACCAAGCTGCTGCTAAGAACTTCTTGGAAGAGAGAAAACTCAATATATAGAGAATACTCTTAATAGAGCACCCGGGGATAGTGTAGCTTCCCAACGGTGAAAGAATTTGTCAAATCAGTTCAGTAGTTTTGGAGCCTATTCAGTGCAAACAAACAAACAAACACACTTTCTTCTTTTATAATATTTATATCTATTATAGACAAAAATATATACATACCTATGCTGTACAAGCTTTTAAACATCGAACTCCTTCTCATAGTAACGGCGGTATTTTTTTATAAATATTTTAAGCTTAATTAACTTAGTAGTTCAATAGACTCGTATCAAATCCGAAAAGTCCTAGGTCACGTCTTTGCGATTGTCCTGTGTTTTTATAATGTACATCGTAAAATGACTATTGTTACAATTTCAAAAAATAAAATCCGTCTTCATTTATTGAGTCTATTTCATTCTATTGAATTCTCTATCTTACAATCTAAAGTATTATGCATTCACAATATCTTTCAAAGTATCTCTATTACAAATAATAAAAGAAGTATTTCACTTACATCATCTTGGAACAGATGTTCACTATTGACTTCAACAAACGATGAAAAAGCTGCGACCAAAAGCACTCTCCTCCAAATCATCACGATAGTTCACACAATACCGGTAAAAAAAGTCATAATAAAATAGGCTGTACAGCTTTCAACCTTTGCCTATTTATAAAAAAAATGTCATCTAAAAATACAACTGGCTCGCATTTTTTTAAAACTTTTTAGTGCTTAATTTAATTTGCTTATAATATTTTTTTTTATTAAATTACATTAATTATATAGTGCCTTCAAATATTATAAAAACTCTAATATAAATAATAATATTTTACACAAAAGCTCGACTTTCCCGCGCAAATTGACTGTTACTTTTTTATTGCACTTTTACTGCAGACTTTTTACAAACTGCCTAACTGTAACACGAATAATTCATGATTTTTAATTGTTAGTTTAAATTTTAGTTTTATTTTATTTGTTAGTTTTTACAGTTTTAGTCGTAAATATAAATAAAATGTCTGCCTAACGGCAGTTCGCGTCGTTTCGCGAGCCGCGACTGCGTTTAGTTCGGTGCAAGCGATTTAGATCGCGGCTTAGAAGGGAGGGCTGGGATCAATGTAACGATCGCTTGCGAATTTTAACTGCAAATTGCAATTGTTGTTATGGAATCTAATATTTAACATTTACGAAGAAAGTTATGAAATATGTAGAGACTTTTAATGTATAAAAAATCCTTGGTAAATATGCAGCTTTACAAATAATAAATTAAAAATAACATAAAGTTGTAAATCTATTAATATAATAAGATATTGTAAATTAACAAGAATAATTCAACATTATTAAAATTTTTTGCTTTGCTTTTGTAGCACTAAAATTTTAAATCGACGTATTTTATTTTTAAAATTAATTAATTTACTTGAATGTTGTATTTTATTTGCTTGTATTATACTCTCGGAAGCTAATAATTTCAACAAAAACTGACCTGACCTAAATAGCCAGAAAAATATAGTTATTTTGCATCTACAAGGAGTTATATATAAAAAAACGATTTGAACTTTTTTTAAAAGTCAGCTATAATACATAGTATATAAAGTAATACTAGTGCATAAATTACTTTATAGTAAAGAATATAAAGTAATGTATGCATTTCAATATGAATAGGTAAGGATGGCTAGGGATAGTTAATGTTTTTCCGTTCGTTACATAGCTATCTAATATATTACGCAAGATGCCCATTGTGCAGTCGTTCTAAAATTAATTTGAATTTGGAATACTTGTGTAAGATACTCGTATGCTAAACAAGCAATCTAAAATTAGTTCGAATTTCGAATACAATAGCTGTTACCTCCGTTTGAAAATAGGAGAAACATAGTGAAAATGGTTCTGCTTCAAAAGTTCCGTCCCACAAGTGGTGTGGGCCTGAGAAAGCTATGGAGAGGTTTTGTAATATAAAGTTTTCATTTATTTTTTTACTTAATTCATTTAATGTAATAGGCATAAATCAAAAAAACCTACTGAAGAAAGTTATCAATAAAAACTGTAGGGAGCTTTTAGCATAAAACTACGTTTTGATGGAATTTCCAAGATTTTTCCGAGATTTTGATTTGTTCTAGGAGAAAAAACACTATTATTTTCATTTTAACTGATACTAGGTAAAATATTATCATGACTTGTAATTTTTATTAACCACCTTTAGTACACTCGTAATTTGCACTTTTTTCTTCATTAGTCGTATTGTTTTGTTACCTCGACTTTTTAACAAATATAAGAAGGATGAAAATAATTTAAAACAGCTCCATTGAATGAAAATAATTAAATTTATAGGCATGTAAAAAAATAAACAATATTGTGAAAAAAATATCGTTATAAAATAATTCGTTCAAAGATTCGTATCTATGGAACTCTCTGTTCTATTGTATAGCAGAGATCTATTCGATATGTCACATATTGTGGTGTACTGACTCATTGTTAATGGGACCTTTCTCTTAATTGTGACTTATATTATAAATGCGAATGTGCTTTTGTCTGTTTGTCTTCCATGCATCATCAACCGTTCCTCATCATTTTTTGCGTAAACGTTGTCAGGGTGTTAACAGGACGGACAAATCCGGACACTTCTGCGTTAACGAGGATTGGAACTAGTATCTTTCCACTCCACCACATAAATGTATGGTGGACTCAGTGACATAATTATACTATCAGAGGCCCGTGATGAATTCCTTGGGCTCTATAATAAACGATAAGCTGTAGTCTTTATTTAGTTAAATTCCGTGCCCACATCCTGGTGGGCCCTAGGGCCCCTTAGAGTCACGAGCACGTAGCATTTTGCCCGCCCAAATAAACTAAATTAACTAATGAGTTTTTTAACCATTATACAACAGTGTTTTGTTTTTTGTTTTTGGCTATCCTTCAATGAATGAAGACTAGGTATATATTTTTATAGTTACATACTATGATACATATTAACAACAGTTATGAAGGTTTTTAACCGACTTCCAAAAAGGAGGAGGTTCTACGTTCGGCTGTATGTATGTTTTTTTTTTATGTATGTCCAGCGATAATTCCGTCATTTATGGACCGATTTTGAAAATTCTTTTTTCCTGTTGTAGGGTTTGATTCCAGGGTGGTCCAATTTTTTTCATGTCAGTATTTGATGATGGCATCCTGGAGAAATCGAGGGGAACTTTCAAAAATCGTAGAGACGGCTAGTGCGTTTGTTAGTGTTTCCATAAGGTAGTGTAAATTACTACAATTATATGAAGGTCTGGAGTTGGTCTGATGATGGAGCCGAAACACAGACGATGGAACTCGTCAACGCTTTACAGCAGTTACCTTTTGTTTGGGCTTGATTAATTTGTATTGATGAGAACTTTCCACCTAGATGGGTTGTGACTGTATTAAGGGTCTGGTGATGAAAACGAACGACAGTTAAGGGAACTCCTCGACGGTTCATAGTAGATAGCTTGTGTTTGGACTTCATAAATTTGTATTGCTGAGAACTTTCCACCTAGATGGGTTGTGACTGTATTAGGGGCTGGTGATGAAAACGAACGACAGTTAAGGGAACTCCTCGACGGTTCATAATAGATACCTTGTGTTTGGACTTCATAAATTTGTATTGCTGAGAACTTTCCACCTAGATGGGTTGTGACTGTATTAAGGGTCTGGTGATGAAGGTGAAGGAGAATTATGGGAACTCCTCGACGTTTTACAGTAGCTACCTTGTGTTTGGACTTTGTTAATTTTATATTGATGAGAACTTTCCACCCATAAGGATTGTGTCTACATAGGGGGTCTGATGATGAAGAGGAGAACAGTTAAGACCACTTCTCATTAGTTATGATACCTTTCACGTTTTTCTGGATATTCATATTACGTGTGGATAAAGGGGGAGTGGAATTTTGTATGAGTTATGGTAGTATTTTTAAAATTGATTTAGGTACTTATTATAAGAAAATAACGTTTTTGCTAATTAATTTTTGTTCACACTTAATAGGTATGCTAACACTAAAAATGAAAAAATAAAAATTTTAATAAAAAAAATTCAACCGACTTCCAATTCAAAAATTAACCTAAATTAAAAATCAAGAAATAACTTCTTACCGATGTCCTACCTTCTGATCCGTTTGAATGCGGTGCCAATCCAGTGTTATGTTTTAATTAAAGCCGTTTCTGAAAGAACCACAGAAATTTTGTAATTTAAACGGCTTGAATTAAAACATCACTGGCTGGGCACCGCCTTCAAATTGATCAGAAGGTAGGACATAGATAAGAAGTTATTTCTTAATTTTTAGTTTAGGTTAATTTTTGAATTGGAAGTCGGTCGAATTTTTTTTATTAAAATTTTTAAATCTCTCAAATCTGTTAGCTCTGTATTGTAACGAATTTCGGATGTGCTTCGAAGAGCACGTTAAGCCCTCAGCCCTACACCTAATATTTCACCGGTCGTATCGGTCTGCCGTCACCAGTATAAGAATGAGGGAATAGTGAGTGCACATGTGCTTGCGCATACACTAGTGCACTATAATATCTCCTGCGTACATGGTTAATTTCACCATGAGATTGGCCGCCGAGTCCAAAAAGAATTATTATTATTGTAATGAATCTCAAAAGATAAAGGAATGTGACATTGCTGCTGCAATTTTGACTGAGGAATGATGACATTAATGATTTGGAGAGTCTAATAATAACCACTGACTGTCAAGTGGAATCAGATAAGAGAAATGTCAAGTAATTACTTTGCATGAAAATCTTGTTTTTACTGTAATTTATTTACTTTATATTTCTTACTAGTCATATTGTAACAACCGTTAGATATTCAAATTAAAATTAATTTGTTTTCTAGTAGGTATATAGGTCTACGAGTTAATACAAGCAGCTTGATCACGTGACCTGACGATAGTGAATGTCATTCCCATACAGGAATTATTCCCTTAACTACTTCTTCTTATACTATAAAGAGGAAAAATTTTATTGTTTGAAAAGTTCTTTCACTGTTGGGAAGCTACACTATCCCCAAGTGCTATTAGCTATATTTTATTCCCGTATTCCTACGAGAACGGGAACCACACATAAGAAACGTAGCATATGTGCTTTATGTTGTGTGATAGTAACAGTTTAAGACTGATAGTTGCCTAATCAAGATATGGGCACATGACTTTTATAAAATAAACGATTTCAACAAAAACACACACATTTGAAAAAATATTATCAACTGTGAATGCTAATAATTATATTTGGTGACTGTCTAACATTTTTTATTGAAAAACAAATTAAGCTTTTTCCGCGCTGGACAACCTTTGCGTTAAAATGAACCAGCACTTCTGTCACCAGTCCCTGGTGGTCCCAGAAATAGTAGGTCTCCTTTACCAAAAAGTCGGTAAAAGGTAAGTAATGTTGTATGTTACACACAGCGCGTAAGTGGTGATGCGTGGTACTTTCTCCGGAGCGTGAACACGGCACCGTTTCTTTTGTCTTTGACGAGGAACAACATTAACACATACAATGGTGGCGACCCTGCTTCCTTTGTTCTCGTCTGGGTCACTGGGACGTGTTAACCTAACCAGACAACCATAACCTTTGTAAAACTTCATTTCAATGAAATTTACAGAAACAATAAAGTTAACTACCTCTGGGCATAGTTATGTGTGTTACTCAAAAACCAGGGTTCCATTTCTGGTTGTATCTATTAGGAATTCGCAAAGTGGTATAGAATTCCTTAACTACCTTATTTGTACGTAATCAAAACTGCTTGATAATCCATTTAATACTCATTCCGGTTCAATCAGTCTTGAAGACTGTATGGCAGCGTGGGTACGATATGGTCCAGAAGAGTGGCTACGACATAGTCTAAAACATATTCCAGAGGAGTGGCTACGACTTATTCCAGAGGAGTGTCTACGATATATTATAGAGGAGTGGCTACGACATATCCCAGAGAAGTGGCTACGACATATCCCAGAGAAGTAGCTACGACATATTCCAGTGGAGTGGGTATGACCTAGTCCAGAGGGTGGGGTGAAGGGGTGTGTCAAACCCATGTCATCTCGGTGGAGAGTCCGGCTCTTAATGAGCTATTGATTAGAAATAACCCAAAAGGATTTTTCATACATTGCTGGGCCCAGACTCCAGAACTGACAAAGAACCAGGCTAACAAAGAATAAGAATACACGCTAGAGATGAGAGATGATAGCCACCGATAACAGCCGATGGAAAACGTGGACCTGTTAGACATTGGGATCATACCGGTACCACGATCTTCAGCAATGAAGGAACTAATGCAGAGAGAGAAAAAGAGTCATACTCATAAAGAATTTTAGGAAAATTTATCTAGGTGACGATGATGAATACTAGTATAGTCTAGTGTGTAGTAAGATTACCACTCTTGTTTTCAATATAAAGATGAAATGTCAAATCAGCTTTCCTCAATTGTAATGTAAGCAATAAATTCCAGCAAACATCACTTTTACTCGCATTAACTGTAACTTTCGCGTAATGGACAGACAAACTTTCAGTTTTGTATATCGCCCGAATACTAATATGGCGTTTTAATATACACTGGCTCTTGTACGCGACATTGCTCATTATTCATGTTGAATTTATTTTTGTAACATGACAATATTTCGTTATATGCATTTAAAATATACATAGTTCTTAGACAAATAAACTACAGACCCGCAACGCCTAAATATTTTTCACTCCAAACGTAAGCCACTTTTGTGACTATGTTCGCTTAAGAGCTACGCTAATTACCCTCGCCGATGCACACAAACGTACTTATCGTAGCGTAGCGATGCGTCAAGGGCTCCCATTTCGGGGCATATACATACATTTACTCGCACTTTTTTTTTGATATCATGGTATTTATTCCGGGGGAAAGGGCTAGTTATGCTTATCACAGATCCGTAAAATCTAGCTAGGACAAGTTCTTTAACTTAAGAAAATTGTAAAACTGTATTGTATGTATAAACGATTTATTTATTCACATAAAACGGCTTACGAATCCTGCGACTACACACTGTCTATGTGTTATAAATCTATGACATAGTTAGTTTACTTTTTAACGCCCGCGACTTCGTCCGGAGCCTCGTGCATCAAACAGGACGTTACGGGACCGATGTGTCCCACTCACTATCATTGATATCTGATAATGATGAAAAGTCAGACAATATCACCTTGCATTGTAGTGTGATATGTCTAAGCTCATATCCCATCTCTTATAATGAGGGAGGTCTGACCCTGTCGTTAAAATAGGCTGATAATGATCACTAAATTGCTGTTGAAGCGAACAAACAAACAAGTAAGATCTGATCTGATCTTTAACTGAATGTATAAGTATATTCATACAGACGGATGCGCGTGACATGAATAAGTCTAATTTTTGTTGGCGATGTTTACGGACAGACAGGGAAAGTGTTTTGTATAAATACACTTACCTACATTGCTCTGGTTTTGTACAAAATCTTCGCACGATAAGTGTCAGGTTCGATTCTTGGTTCAACCGATTTAAGCAAACTGAATACGATTTTTTAAATATTAATAAAAATCTCAATTACTCTTTTCCGGAGGAAGGAAGAAATTTTACTTTGGATTAGATCAGAGATACCACGATGTACTTTAGTATGGTCTTGGCCATGGATTAGATTCATGCCTATGCTTGCCGGTAAATATTTAATAATCAACTAACGGACCCGATCAAGCTTACCTACCCTATCCCTACCCCTACCCTATATGCAATTAAGATGGAAGCGGACTTACTTGAAAGAGATGCAAGTTTATTCTACCCATACCTCTACACGGCACCGTACCGGAACGTTAAATCGTCTTTGTTCTTTGCCGGTAGGGTGGTAACTAGCCACGGCCGATGCCTCATCATCGTCATCATATCAACCGAAGGACATAGGCCTTTTGTAGCGACTTCCAAACATCGCGATCCTGAGAAGCCTGCATCCAGCAAATCCCTGCGACTCGCTAGTTGGGGGTCGATCAACACTGCGTTTTATACTGCGGGGTCGCCATTCCAGCACCTTGGGACTCCAACGTCCATTGGCTCTTCGAATTATATGCCCGGCCATTGCCACTTCATGCCGATACCTACCACCAGACATGTGCAATTAAAAGTGTAATTGCTTCGCTGTCAGCATAATGATAGTTGAAGGTATTTTTGAACCGATTTTCATGAAAATTAAATGGGACCAATCTGGAAGTATACTGCTGATCTGCGACAAATAAGTGTAAAAATAGTAAAAAAAATGAATAAATTTTCGGATGGGAGAAATGATTTGTCTACTACCTTTAGACATGCTTTATGCAGGTATATATTACAAGCGCCTATATAAACATTCATAGCAAAAATCTCGGTAAGTGAATATTGGTAACAAGTAATTTTTAGATTTCGAACTATGAAGGTTTTATTCAAATTAATAAATATCTTGTTGCAACAGTTGACTCTTTTTATAAAGTGTATAAAAAACTAAAAGTATCGTGAAATCGTAGAGCAATGAGTCACTAACTTGACTCTCAGTAACAAGTCAATAATTAAAAAAATTAGAAAACCCTGCCTAACCTGCTCGCAACTAAATTTTGTACAGCGATTAATAAATATCTAACGTTTTTCTAATTGTACTTTTTTTTTAATATGGCCAAGATATACCATTTTGAAATCCTCTTGATGAGCCCTTGAATTTGATACCCATATCGCAATATTCGAAAAAAAAATATTTTAACCTCGAGTCTATAGCGTCGTCGTGTTGTTTTTTTTTAATTTCATCTATCTGTCTGTATGTGTATCCTATCTAAGAACACTTGGGTTATTAAGACAAATCTAACGATATCTTAATTACGTAAATCCGTTCAACGGTTTGGAAGATATGAGGTAATAAATACTTTTATTAAACAATACTAAAAGTTTTGTTTATTATCTTTATTATCAAATTAAAAACTAATAATTATAAAGAAAAACAGCTTCAGTTATTAAAAAATGCATTACAATAATCACGTATACTTAAACAACATTACTAACATACAAAATATTACTAAAATACATAGTTAAATTATTATTATGGGATTATTTTGGTAAAAATGCTATGTACACTTTAGGTACATTTATACAGTATACAGTATTGAATCGCCTCGTACATGACAGAATATTTTAGTGATTCCCATTATAAATAACATATGTATTTAATTAGGTACCTTTGCACTGAAATAGACATTAATTAATTGTAGCATTAACAAAGTAAATAATATGACTAGAGAACATAAAACCCTAAAGTGTAGAGAAATAGTCATAGCTCATTAAAGCCGCCTAGCACCAGCCCTACTACAAGCTCTTAAATTCATAACGATTCCATAATGTTTCGATATTTCGTATCCTGAGGGCAAACTAAGCTTATCGCAGGTTTGTTTTTATACAGCTTGTGGTAAGGCCACTGCACTTATTTATGAAATAAAGCAAGTGAGTTGACATATATTCAAAGAATAGTACTAATTGAAGCATAAATAGTCATACTATTTATGCCTTAAATAATGAAAAATGCACCGTCTTTACACCACACACATTGCATAGCATTGCATAGTACGATTGGATTAGGAGTATGTCGACGGTCAGTCCTTTATTTCACACATTAAATTATACGTTTATCTTAAGTGCATCTCTCATCCCTATCTAACCACTACCCGCATTTGAAGCGCGGTCAACTGGTAATGCTTAATCTAGACTTAGTCTGTATATATTCTATAATTTTAGCTAAGTGTTCACAATAAGGTTAAAGGTTAATTAGCTATATTTTAACCTAATTTTTGATCCATAGATAATTGTTATGTAGGTAGGCAGTTTATCACAGAAGGTTAGGTGGCTGAGTTCACTGTAAGTATTTAAAAGTAACTCCTTGTTCATTGTCGTTCTTAACACACCATGAGAGATGATCGCTGCAAAAAAGGAAAAAAGAGTTAAACATATTCGGAAATAAAGTAAAGTAAATTTACTGAGGTGTAATAAAATACACGTAAATAATAATCTAATGGGGTATAGTAAATCATATGTAAATAATAAGTAAGGACGTTAAAGATCAAATATCGCCTATAGTTGAGCACTTTGTCGAATTTGTATTTTATTGTCGATTTATATTCCTACAACCTCTAACTATTGAAAGTTATCTGAAATGTCGATTCCCTAACAAAACCACTAAATGCATCTGTTCTTTTGGGTTTTGTCTCTATAAAGCAAATAAAACTACGTAACCAAAATTATAAGAAAATATTCAACTTTTTTAAACACTTACTTGTTTAGAAACTGTTTGAGCGTGTTCAAACTGCACGAAGTCCATGTCTTCGGATGGCGCCGTGGCTCATATCTGGTCGCCATGATGTGGTTCTGGTCTCTGCACCGGTTATGAGGAGGACCATCGTGTCTCATGCCGAGGCTGTAACAAATATATTTTGAAGACCCCAGTTTTCTATACATATATATTATATAGGTGATAATTGTATCCTATGAGTTTAAAGAGTTTCAGATGAGCTTATGGAGACCCGAAAAAAATTGAGAGACATCAGATCACAGGCATGTCACCATATTTAAAAATATAGCACAATAGACTCTAGATAATTTCATTGCGTACAAAATAATCATGTCTATTGGTATTATATTTCGCCAATGGATGCACCTCCAACTTTTCAGTCATATACATCTTAAGAAATATCACGTGTCTCAAACGGTAAAGGAAAAACATCGTGAGGAGACTAGCATACCTGAGAATTTTCTTAATTCTCTACGTGTGTGTGAAGTCTGCCAATCAAGAAACGATCGAAAAACACATAGGTCTAAGGTACGGGTTAGACGGCAAGCGGCATTATGAAAATGCTTTTGCTGTTTGTAAACCGCAAAAGACCGTAAAGACTAGGGATGTTGCAATTTTTTTATATTATCGGATTCAACCCTCTCTTATTCTGAGAATGTGTTCCTTGCACAGTGTTGGTCTGTTATATGATTTCCAATTTTGCATTTGCACTCAACGTAGATATGCCGTCTGCTTACATCGTCGATTTTGATATAAAAAAGTTACCTGTGACCAATTTCGTGAGCAACCAAAAATCCAACGAGCTTCGGATTCCATTCTATTAGAGCACAACTTTTTTTTACGTGACAAGCGCCTTTGGTGTAGCTACGTCCTGAAACATTAAAAGGATTATTATGATTAAAAATATACTTTTTTTTGGTACTTATGATAGAATACAAAATGTAGGCGACAAGATAAATAATAATCGTGACATTACCACCTAGTAAGATAAGATTATATCGCATAAAAAATAATTAAACTTAGCTTCACGGTCATTAGAATTAAAAGAAATCGTATAAAAAATAGACTATTAATAATTAAAAAGATTATGATTAGAATATAATAAAAACTGGCCTAGTGTGTGTCGCGCGTAGTATAGGATTCCGTAGATTAAATTAGCACTTTAAACACTTTGTGAATTAAACAAAAATGCCGTTAACGATACCCCACACCAAGAGATAGACGATAAAAAAAAATCATCCTCACTGTTGATGTAGCGAAGGAAACCTAAAATATATTAATAATTTAGGTTTCCTTCTAATACGAGTAACATACATGCCCAGGCTAAATTTCAGCTTTCTAGCTCTAATAAACTCCGAGTTATCTTACTGACAACTTTATCTAACTAATTGACAACGGAATTTGTGTACATTTTTTAAGTTGGTTCGAAATATAGAAAATCATTTGACGTACAAAGGTAAATCTGGCAGGGAAATAGTTTATATTTAGTAGAAGTCCGCTTAGATTTTGTGACAGGATCGGTCTAAGATTCTTATGCCTTAAATGTTAATAAAGACTTTATTATATAGTTCTGCTAAATATCTATAAACTGTTTTTACTATCTTCCTCACCTGTACTAGTTTTTACAAGCTTCCCATTTTTCATATGAAACAAATCCATTCCGGTAAACAAAACCGAATAGTATAGAGTGTTTGCTGCAACCTTTTTCTTCGTCTGCCAATCGCAGTAGTTCTTCAGATATACCCTCGCATCTTTATTACTAAGTAAATTTTTGCTGTCTTTCAAGAATCTTGTATCTAACAACTTGAAATTAACATTCTGGTTCAAACTTGAATGTTTGAAGTAATTCTTGGCTTCGTCCAGAATTCCATGCGTTACCAACTTTAGTTTCTTTCTCGTTTTGATTTTGTGTTCCTTCACTAACTTTCTCGTCAGGGTTTTGTCGAAATGTACCATTACCTTTATTGTTATGTTATTGTTTTTGTGGTTTTCCTTTGTTAGGTATGTCATCGTTGATTTGAGTGGTATCTGAAATTGAAATAAAATACCTAATTATTATAAATATTATAACTATATAAAGCCAAATATTTAGGGCCTAGGTACTTTATGATAAAATTTAAAGAAAGTACACCAATTTGATAAAGAATACAAAGTAATCAATAAAATTAAAACAGTTACATGAGCACAATAGGCGGCATTATTGCATAAAAGCGACCTTTCAAGGCAACTTGACAAGCGCTTCGTAAGTCGTAATACACAAGAAAAAAAAATCGATGTGTATCAGTTTAAAGGCAAATAGCATTTGCACACTGTTTTCGAACAAACTGCCAAATAAAATCACACACAATAGTACAAGCTATGTTCAGTCGCATGACAACGCTGGAATTCGCTGCGTATTGCAAGTCGCAAACTTTTGCGAAGGTGCAACGCTTTGATGTGTACTACTTGTTGTGTACTTGTCTACAAGATGAAAAATATAGGTCGATACTTGATTTAATAGTTTGGTAAGCTTTCTAAAATAAGTTTAACGACTTCCTTTGAAGAGCCATGTGGGCTCACCAGGTCTATCTAAACATTGATCGGAAATTAATTTGTTTGAAGCTCTACTAACTTTGTAGAAGTAGGTACTTGACTTACTTTATAGTGATAAGAGTACATACTAAATGCATTAAATTATATTAAAAAAATACTATTTTTGAAAAAAAAAATGAAAGAAGATAATAAAACATCGGCTAAATGCGTTTCAGTTCTTGTTTCTATCGACGTATCAATGGTTCTAACACCCAGAGTTGCTGTGAGTGTGTGCAATGTGCATCTAGCTTAATTAACCTTTATGGGTTACTGTCAATAGTACGAGTATTTTGACACAAGTCGCAAATAAGAGCGTACAAGTGTGAAAACTCCTAATGAACGCTACTTAGAGGTGCAAAATGTGATAATGCTTTTAACATGACATTCGCTTTTGCAGTTGAAACGCTTTTAAGTAGAAATATACTTTAAACCAATGAAAAATAGACCTTACACACTTTATATTAAAGTTTAACATTGACTGGGCTATTAATGCGCAGCTTTCTTAACACCATCATTATCTAGAATTTTAGATTGTCCACTGTTGGGACAGACCTCTCTCCTTATATGAGTGGGGATATGGAGCTCAGACCCACCACACTGCTCCAATGGGGAATGGAGGAATTAAAGTCATAATGTTAAATTTTTTAATGTTTTCTGAGTTGGTCTTTTAGAGTCATCATTCTTTTACAATGTTTATTACCATTACAAAATGATAATTCTACTTAATTGTACTTTTAGGTAATCAGTAAAATGTTTCTTATTTTGTCGAGAACAACTTTATTATTTCAGTGTATTCTACAATAAATGTTCAGTGGGGGACATTGAAAAACTATTTTCGTTCTCCCGTATCAAAATTAGTATTGGTGGGGGATAACACCCACACATTTTACTAGCTATCATTTTTACTTTTCTTTGTTTGTTTATCAACCTACATAAAATCCTTTTAATGGTTTAAAAGAAATCATGAATTCGTGACCATACAGCTGTCAGCAAATAATTATTGTTTTTAGATTTTAACAATATTAAACTTATTGTCTAAAATGTATTCACTTTACCTTCGTAACTTTATTATCCAAGATTAGCGTTTGCTTCAATCATTTAGGTCATTAGGACTTAAGATAATACAATGCACTGAAGTTAATGTACTAAGAGGGACGCTATACAAATATCCGCGTAATTCATTTCTTATTTTGCCCTGAATCATTGAGATAAATGTTAGTCAGAAACTTGACCAAACGCTTAAGTAATCCCAGCCATACATGAAACTAGATTAGAAATATAGTTTCATGTATGGCTATTAAGATGTAGATACGCATAATTATTACGTAGATAGTTAATTTGAAGCTAATGTCTTGAACTTTACAGTGCAGAAGAAAATCTAGTTCTCGTGTGTATTTAAATCCTAGCTCGGGTGAATTACTTGTCATCCGAGGCAAGTTACCTTGACAGTAGAAACATTTGAATTAAAACTATATGTTGAATAAAATTGACTACAAACATAAATTAAAATTGTATGTTACAAACTTTGAATATGACTCGACAATTCGACTCCTTCCCTCAGGCTCTTTTTGAACAAAAAACTAAACGATTGTAAAGGTACCTACAACTTTTTGTGGCTCTTCCCGATTTGAACCGCATTCCGAACTATAGGGACTTTTGGCATACCAACATGACTATGACAACTGAATGTGAATTAGAATCCAACTTTTTACCAAGCACACAGAATTATTTATTGTATGGAGTCTATAGCAACAGGCTGTGCTCCATAGGTGCACTGCCTACCCTGAGAACACGGGTGGAGGAAATGAAGAAGGAAACTTACATTTAGTACAATGAGTGGGTATAGTGCCTCCCTCACCATAAAATCTTTGTGCACGACATCAGCAATATATTTTTATCCAGGCGGACTTACTGGCGGCCCTATCCCGATGACGTTATTTTTTTACGTGATTCGTAAAAAAGTAACAAGGAATTCCTTAACCCTACATCATGTAGTCACAAGTTCAGGACTCTGCTCGGAGTTCTTCTCTCTACCACGCGATGGACCCGGCACCCGCACGGTGAATCCATGGAATGCTAAGATATTCGTCTCTCATAATTCAAAATTCCTTTCATTTCAAGTAGGTTTACTGTTTTTATTGACTCTACTACCGGTTCGGAACATTTAATCCATGGTAACTATTTATTAATTACCCGCATTTCATGTTGGCCAACGTTGTGGCTAATAATAATTATGGCGAATACCTACCAAAAGTGCCGGTTTTTCAAATTGGCAAACATGTGGCGCTGTGGTTGTTTCAAGACACTATAATATGATAGCCAAAACAAAACATTGGCCAACACCTTGGCCAACATGTATGATGATGATCGGTCAATATTAATCGTCCGAAAATGTGTGTGAAAATGTGTGTAACGTCCCTTTTGTCACCTAACAAAGTGACGTCAGTTTGTTATTAAATTTCATTGTTATTTATTTTGAATGGCACGCGTTCTTTTTGCGTTCTTCATATATTTACAAAATTACAGTGCAGTGGTTAACTATAAGGTACAACTCTAAGATTCGAGTCTCTTAAGTATTTCGAGGTCTTTCAAGTAAAGCCAAGAGCAAAACAATCTCTCTGGCGTATTTGGTTGGCTGTAGTTTTCGGTTGGCTTTAGTTTTCGGTTGGCTGTAATTTTCGGTTGGCTGCAGTTTTCGGTTGGCTGTAGTTTTTGATTGGTTGTAGCACAGTACGTATACTGTGGCTGTAGTTTTCGGTTTTAGATTCGGTGCCCAACTTAGTTTAGAATTTTATTCTTTCTAAGTTGGTTGAGATCTGGTGGTTGTTGTAGCGCCTAAAACAACCACCACCATTCGAACAAGTTAAATTATTTAAGGACCGGACTCAAAACCGAGAGGTCGTGTGTTCGATTCCCACCCTCTGGATTATTGTTGTACCCACTCCCACAGTCTTTACCACTGATCAACTACAGGATGCGTGTTGGTGGGCTGAGGGGTGACATTTTTTTATCTTTTGACGAGTCAGCCCTTGACTGCGAACACATCTGATGTTAAGTGATGATGCAATCTAAGATGAAAGCGGGCTTACTTGGGAGAAGCACAAATTCTATTTTACCTGTACCTCATACCGTTTTACGCGAAATCGTACTGGAACGCTAAATCGCTTGGCGTACGTGCTAACTAGCCACGGCCATACCAGACCAGACCTGAGACAATTTAGAAATTATAAAATCCTAAACTAAAATTAGAATGAAGATATAAATCAATAACTAATAAAGCTCTACCCAGGACTCGAACCCTGTACCTCGTGGTCTGAGACCATAGGCTTACCACTGAACCAACGAGGCAGTAATGTATTTCACTTTTTATCATCATCATTAACAACCCATATTCGGCTCACTGTTGACCACGAGTCTCCTCACAGAATAAGAGGGATTAGGCTAGTAGTCCACCACGCTAGCTCAATGCGGATTGGCAGACTCCCATAAGTAGAGTATGCAGGATTCCTCACGATATTTATCCTTCACCGTTTTAGACACGACGTGATATTTAATTTCTTAAAATGCTGAACTAAAAAGTTGGAGGTGCATGCCCCGGACCGGATTCGAACCTACACCATCCGAATCGAAGACAGAGGTCACATCCACTGGGCTATCATAGATTTTATACGGTTATAATTTTTTTTTTTTAAACACCGAAAATAAATTGTAAAATTAAAAAAAAAAAACCTACCTGGCCACAGCTGGCAAGGCCCAAAGAGATCAGCAACAGGATCAGACACACTCTCATGGTCACCGGCATGACGGCATGAACACAAGCGCACACTCACAAAGCTAGATACATACTAAGCACGGAGCATGAAACGAACTTGCGCGAACTGTGATACTAATTTCGTGAAAACATCTGTTTACACAAAGCCGTTACGACTTATGGCACATAATACGTAAGAGGAAAAATATTTTATTGATCAAAAACAATTACATAGTCTTTGGATCAAATCATACAGGAATATATATATACTGAGGTTTGGAGATGTGACCTTATGTTATTGAATGTTGAAGTTGAATTTTTCTGTAAAAACATTAATGTACATACATGACTGTTTTTACAGAAAAATTTAATAAAATCATAAAAATATGATAAATAAATATCATTATTATAAGGAATTTGGAAAAAAATCTCATGTGTGACGAATATTATTTTAGACGAGAATTAGCATTCCATGGATTCACCGGGTGACGAGTACGAATATTCTGAACTTATGAAAAACTTCGACCAGAGTCTGGTACTTATGAACCGAGTGTCTATTTATGGAGATCTTAATTATTAGATAAATATTAATGTATTTTTACCTTAAAGCGGATTTTGTTTATTTGTTATACCTGTTTGTGGTGGTAGTATTTTTATTTTTGTCTGAATAAAAGGTATATAATTCTGAAATGAATCCACCTGTACATTTTCCAGTTACCATTAATTTACGTGAAATTGAAACATTTTTTCACCATCGTTCCGGTAAAGTGTAAACGTGCTCTCAGTGACCAATCAGTAAGTTTATTATGAAACATTACTGTAACGGTTGGTAGCTTTCAATTTCAATTTGCTCTCGTGCTCGCGTCATATGAATCTGCGGTCTAGTTGACGTTGACCGGGATATCCCGGTCCAAGTTCTTCCTTCCTTCCCACTTCAACTAACTCAGACAGTTAAATAATACAATATTATGTAATTAAATCATCCACTATCGTCATTCATCTTAACTGCTTTGTATGTTCGAGTTCGAGTCCTAAATAATGAACTTTTCTGCCAAAATTTGGGAAGCCACCAAATAGCAACAACTAACAAGCTCTCCAAGTCGTTACAACTTTGATAAGCCGTCAATCTCATTCAGATCATGAGAGAGTCGGATATCTAAGCTAATCTAACCGCTAACCCAGAGCAGAACTTCAGAACAGGGTAATTCTCAGCTCTCACTTTTGTCTCCTATTAGAAGGAAGGTCTGGCTCTATAATGAACTGGTAAGTGGTACCCACAGAACACAGAACGCTAAAGCTACTGGTTTAGCAATTTCTCTCAGAACAAAGAATGATCCAGAATGAGTCTTTACAAGCAGCGTGGTGAAGCCGGTGAAATTTTTGTATTTGGAATGTCTACGACACCGTCGTGTTCCGCCTTAGACCATTGTTCCGCTCTCTATCTGCATAATATTATTCTTAAAGTCTTCTTTACTACTTACTACTTTTACTGTTACTTTAGCTTTACATGAAGAAACTGGCTGTTGATCTGTGATTCTTCTTAATATTACATTATATTTTCCTTGGGGGAGAGAAAGTGATATCTTCTTTTATCTTAGTGTCATGGAAGTGAAGGAACTCTTACAGACTAATATCAAATTACCAGGGCTCTACCGATTTAAATGATTTTTATTCGTATATATCTGAAGGTGTGTCAAGGCGAAGAGATTACATTTTTGGTATGTTAGCTAAATAGGTAGCTATAATGTAAATTGCATTATAACATAAATACGAGTAGTTATGTCGGGCCGGATATATTATACAAATAACGATTTTAGGCAAACAGATTTTTAGAACTTATCAGTTCCATGTAGACGCACTAACTGCAAGGTCAGTCGATAATATTTGGGAATTTTATATTTGAATAAGTACTCGCTTATTTGCATTGATTTTTCGACTAAATACTTATGGTAAGTTGATAACAACTTCGATATATATTATAATATTTCTTAGTTCATAGGCTTCTTATAGAGATTCAACAATTAAGTGAAAGCTTCTTAAGATGTTGGTCGAATGTTTTCGCTATAAGACCATTGACTGAAACAACCATCGGAACAATAATAGTTGACTCAACATTCCACACGGCGGTAATCTCGTGAGCGAGGTCCAAGTATTTTGATACTTTTTCCTTTTCGGCTTTAACCAGATTATCGTCATGTGGAACTGTAATATCAACAATTATTGCACGACGCACTGACCGATCGACTAGCACTATATCAGGTCTATTGGCAACAATATACCTGTCAGTGATAACCGTTCGGTCCTGCAGTGATAATGCACTGCTATTTGCAAGAACATTATTATCATTATTATCATTATTATCATTATCCAGCGTTGGACGTGTACCACTGGACACAGGCCTTCTGCAAGAAGTTCCAAATGCTACGGTCTTGAGAAGCCTGCATCCATGGAACTGAATGTGATAGGCATTTCAATATTATCTACTAGGTAGGTAATAGACAAATATTATTTTTAATTTAACCTGTTTAATTTTAAGTGCTGGCACATCTATTAAGCAAAGGGTACGTCTGGCTGTCCAACGCGGAAGTCCAGCCAGTATTTTTGATACCAACGTGGGAATTATTTGTATAGTTATTGGGATAATTAGATAAGTTTTTTTAATTTATTCTTTTAACAATAAAAAGAATTAACCCCAAATCGTTATAAGTACTTACTTAAAAGATAAACCTTAGTAGCTTAATCTTTTACTGTTAATCTATACTTTAATATTATAAAGCTAAAACGTTTGTTGAACGCGCTAATCTCAGAAACTACAGGTCCGATTTGAAAAATACTTTCAGTGTTATATAGCCCATTCATCGAGGAAGGCTATAGGCTATAATTATGTCCCCGTATTCCTACGGGAACGGAAACCACGCGAGCAAAACCTCGCGGCGTCAGCTAGTATTTTATAATTCACTAATTTAGTGTGAATTTAATAGGTTAATCTTTATATAACTGGGGTAAACCAAATATAAAACTGTCACGTAAACCACTAAATATACCTACTTGCTACTTCCCTACGTCACTAAATTATGTCATAGTTAACTTATAATAATTAATTACTAATAAGTTAAATTATAGTTCAGTTTAATTATAAAATAGATTAGGTACTAGCTATTTACCTATTGGTTTTCCTATTCTGTTCATTCATACTTTGTACGTCAGACGTGGGTAGGTAAATCATAAATTGACGTTATACTATTATGTATATTATGATTCACTGGACTATGTGTTAAGTTAATTTTTGACTAATTTCAGTTCCCGCAATGTCAATAATTCGATATGCGGCGCCCACATACCTAGTATTTAGTGTACTAGGTACAAAAATCAATCAAATTCAAGTATTTCTTCATACAAAAACTTTTGAATAGTCAAGTCTTTTCTTTCAGAAAGCACGAAAAAAGCGAGAAAGAATATAATTTTGTTACATTTTATGTCACACCTCGCCTTGTGTGCAAAGCTAAGCCAATAGGGATGATGTATGTTTTTTAAATTGCATATAAATTAGAAATATGCTAATAGTAAAGTCATTTTGTAAAAGTAACATGGTATCTGCGAGCATTACTTTCGGAGATACAGTGATTTAAAGAATCAGATTTGCAAAGAATGAAAAACCTACAAAAAAGGTTTTTGGGCAAGTTCGAACTTTGAAATAAAATTATGGTGTCAACACTGCAAATATGAGATTTTTGTACTCTACGGTAACGTAGTACTGGTGTACCTACTAAAGAAGCGTACAATAGATATTTAATATTTGTTAAATATCTTTAAATTACCAGCATGTTAAGAGAGCCTACTAGATGTAACTAACTGATACCTTCTCATTTTCGGCGAAATGATAAAGCTTTCCATAGAAAATGACTGTTGTTTCTACTGATAAAACTATGTAGATACACTTACACAGAAAATTATATGAATGTTACATTTTAGTTTATTTATTATTTTTAATTTATTATTTTGGACACCGTGGCGCAATGCACGGTGGATTTACAAGACGTGGACGTGGACGTGGTGGACGAGGTCCTGGGTTCGATTCCGGCTGGGCCGATTGAGGTTTCTTAATTGGTCCAGGTCTGGCTGGTGGGAGGCATGGGCCTTGGCTAGTTACCACCCTACCGACAATAACGTACCGCCAAGCGATTTAGCGTTACGGTACGATGTCGTGTAGAAAGCGAAAGGGGTGTGGATTTTCATCCACCTTCTAACAAGTTGGCCTGCTTCCATTTTAGATTGCATCATCACTTACCATCAGGTGAGATTTTAGTCAAGGGCTAACTTGTAAAGAATAAAGAAAAAAAAAGAAACTTCAATTGTCTAGTCGGTCCAGTAGTTAGCTTACGCAGCTAGACACTATGAGGTTCTGAGTTCGAATCCTGTCGGGTTATAAAATATTGAAATATCTTTCTTTGAAGTTTTCTGTCGTGGAAAGATGGTAGTATAACGCTCTCGTGTATGTTTTTAACATTCGATCGTTACAGAGACAAATATTATCGCCCGTCAACCTGCGTTGCAATAACGTGTTGGGTCTGAACTCTAAATATCTTATCTACAAGGAAAGGCCTTATTCTATCCATACACAAAGTACAGTACGACGAACGACGTCAAAAATTCCGCCAACTTCAAAGTCTTCAAATCAAACGATAGGCATAGTATATTTTCTAAATATTGACCTTATATGTAAGTACTTACATAGTTTTTGTGACTGTGATGTATTGGTCTGTGTGTATTTAACCTCGATGACGAAACGTATGAAATCATCATGTCCCACAGCCCATAGGTGAGCGATTTGATAATGTCAGTTCCAGAAGCAAGCAGGTCTATATCGCGTAGTTTTGCTAGTTGAAAATAGCACCACCAAACCACAGTAATATCCCTATCCATTCTTAATCCTACTAATATTATAAACGCGAAAGTTTGTATGGATGTTTGTTACTCTTTAACGCCGCTACTACTAAAGCGATTTGGCTGAAATTTAGAATGAAATTAGTTTTTACTCTGGAAAAAATCCATGGCTCCCGCGGGATTTGTGAAAAACTGAACTCCACGCGGACGAAGTCGCGGGCGTCCGCTAGTATTATAAATGTGAAAGTGTGTATCTATCTGTTTGTCTGTCTGTTTGTTTATCCGTCTTTCACGGCAAAACGGAGCTACGAATTGACGGAGATAGTTTAAAGGATGAAGAGTGATATAGATCACTTTTGTCTCTTTCTGACTCCCCACTTCACTAAAATTTGGGGTGGAAGTTATTAAAAATTGGTATGCAGACTGTTAAAAATTGGTATGCAGACTATTTGTGACATAATAACATATAATTTTTTTTTTTAATCCGCCCTCGCCCCCTTAGGTGAGGTGAGAGGGGGCGTAATTTTATGTGGGACTTTTCGCAGCTTTCAAGATAGGGCCCCTTCCCTACGTAGGGTAGTGTAGGAGTAGGGTAGGAATAGTGCACATAAGTCAAAGCGAAGCTTGACCGGGACCGCTAGTTATGTGCAAGTACATAAAATTACTGTGACCAAACCCAAGCAAACTATACAAATAAGTGTTTATACTTACGTTTAGTGTTGCATGTGCTAGAATACGAGTAAGTAACACCTACGAGTATGTGCTCGTATCAGCTATATTTGGCAATTAACTCATATAAAAGCGTTCAAGCGATTCAAATCTAAATTGTTCAGAATGACATCATGATAACTGAACTTTTTGCCTTCGTTGGCCTTGCATCTGCAAATGACTGCTCATACGGTCACACCATGTCGTTTGTGATTCGTTATGCTTATGAAGCTAATCAATACATATAAATAAAATTAAAGTGTCTCTCTGTCATTTCAAAATATCGGTATTTTCTCAAGTGTTCATACTTATATTTTAAATGCAAAAACGTCGGTCTGTTACTTACTTCAGCTAAATTACTGAACTGATTATGATAAAATTTGATAAAGATATAATTAGGACTTTGAAGTGTAGCATAGGCTACTTTTTATTCCGGAAAAATCCTTAGTTCCTGCGGGATTTGTTTAAAACAAAATTTCACGCGAATGAAGTATCCAACGTCCGCTAGTATAATTTCAATTTAGTATCATTAATAGAGCCGTGATAGTCCAGTGGATATTACCTCTGTCTCCAATTTCGGAGGGTGTAGGTTCGAATCCGGTCCGGCGCACCTCCAACTTTTCAGTTATGAGAATTTTAAGAAATTAAAATTTGCAGAAAATGCTGCAACTTTTTTCCTGAAATTATTGCAGAGTCTATTGTAGAATTTACAACTACATTATTCAGTGACTAAGTAAATGCGCCTTAAGTTTTACTTTAGGCAAATTATTATGTTTGTGTATTAACTTGACAGTAACGATTTTATGCGGATGTTAGATGACTTTACTTGTAAAATTTATAAAGAAATAATGCTTAGAGACACTCAGCGGATGATGAAGAGATGCCTATGCGCAGAATAGATATATTTACTTGGTCCAAGCAGAAATTAGGAGATCCGTTAAAGAATCATAGATATCGGCATAGCATAGAATTGCAATGATGATTTCTGAAGTGAAGTGACAACGGGCGGGGCATAGATCGAGCCGATGGATGGACAGGGTCCCAAGTACTGGTACTTGGGACCCTGGTACTTGGTTTGTCGACCTCCTACTATATGGACTGACTATCAAACGAGTTGTAGTTTTCTGGACAACTTGATACCTTGGGCAAATCGTTTCTTTGAAATTGGACGTTGCAAAAAATTTACAAAACTTAACACAGATTTGTGACAATCTTCCGCTAATGGATCATGAATAAAACAATGTAAAATATTTACAATTTTATTAAAAAAGTAATAATACAATTTACTATAAGTATAAATTACTGGCCTCTCTACGAGTTACATAAATAGGATGTTTGTATGTAAATAATGTAAAAGTACAGTCAATGGCGTATTAAAATATAATATGTACAACATTAATTAATGGATATACCTACTTTTATTTTCATTTATTTGCAGACATCATTTTATAAATACGAGTAATGTACCTACCTTACTGTAAATCTTGTAGATTTTATTTTTAATTTCCTAGTAACTAGATCAAAAGTATTGTAAATATTTTTCTTCATTCGATTGATTCGATTCAAACTGATCTATATTAATGTTGACTGCTCAACTGAATAGAAACTGCAATTTTTAGTTGAAGTTTGCTGTAGAGTAGCAGTTGCGATAGTTTCATAGATACATGGATTAAATTTAAGCATCAATTTACTCCAAAGTAACATGGACTTAATCCTTTTCAAAGAACCCTTTACACCTTTACTAAGTAAATTCAGTTTACTTTGATGTAAAGTGATCCTTGAATCTTAATCCATGTTTATGAATAAGGCCGTTAGTGTATATGCGGATGATATTTCTCTTCTAGATGAACTACGTAGGTGTGTCACGTGATTTGGTGGGATGTCATTGATGAGTGATGAATATCCTCGTAAAGTGTAAGGTTCAATAGCCAGCATCAGCGTCGTAGCTGCTCTTTTGGCTGTCGTAAAGACCTGAAACTGAAAAGGAAATACATGTCAATCTATTTTTAAGTAGCTGACTTCGTCCGCGTGGAATTTAGTTTCTCACAAATCCCTCGGGAAGCATGGATTTTTCCGGGATAAAAAGTAGTAAGTGTGTTAATCCAGGCTATAATATATCTTAATACCAAATTTCGGCTAATTCGGTTCAGTAGTTGAGGCGTGAAAGAGTAACAAACATTCATATCATCAAAACCATCAGTTTTCGCAAATCTCGGGAAACCATGGATTTTTTCGGGATAAAAAGCCTATGTGTTAATCCAGCCTTTCGCCAAATTTCAGCCAAATCGCTTCAGTAGTAGCGGCGTTACAGTAACAAACATCCAAACATACATACAAACTTTCGCGTTTATAATATTAGTAGGATCGGATTTGTCATTATTGTAGCTCATCAGAAATAGACTAATCGCTAGAAGTCAGGCTTTTTTTCTTATAGAAAATCTCCTGAAAAAAATAATTTTCTTAAAGGGTGACAATGTGTAACAATATCTCTGTCAGATGTTAATGACAATGACAGGGAAGAAACTTAGCGTGCACTTAGAGTTTGTAACATCAGCAATTCCTTACACCGGATTGCAATTGATAATTTTGTAGAAGAAAGAATTTCTTAATATTTCATGCCTGATTCAATACTCAACCCTTGTCCCCAGGTCCTCATGAACCAAAGCCGCAAAGGCTATAGGGTTCATGAAACCTCGGTTGCGCATCCTGGGTCATTCTATTAAATATTAAAATTTTCTTTCTTCCAAAAAATTCTCAATTTTTGGAAATACAGTTTGATTGTATGTTTTGAATAGACTCTGTAACTACTGAACCGATTTGAAAAATTCTTTCACTTTTGGGAAGCTACACTATCCCCGAGTGCTATAGACTATAACTTATCCTAGTATTTCTACGGGAACGAGAACCACGCGGGTGAAACCGCACAGCGTCTCCTAATCTATACTAATATTATAAAGCTGAAGAGTTCGTTTTTAGTTTGCATGAACGCGCTAATCTCAGGAACTACTGGTCCGATTCGAAAAATTCTTTCAGTGTTAGATAGCCCATTTATCGAGGAAGGCTATATCTACTATTCCCGTATTCCTACGGGAACGGGTACCACGCGGGTACCAGCTAGTACTGAATAAAATTATCGTTGAAGGTAACCCGGTGTTGGGAAGATGGTGGATGGTGGTGTTACACAAGTCCTCATTAATTACGAGTACTAATATCTGATAGTGGTCTACACATTCATCATTAACAGCCCATATTCGGCTCACTGTTGAGCACGAGTCTCCTCTTAGAATAAAAGGGTCAGGCTAATAGTCCACCACGCTGGCCCAATGTGGATTGGCAGACTTCACACTCGTATACATTATTACTCTTAAATCCTTCTATAGAAACCTGTGTTGGAGTAGGGTGGGCTTGAGAAGTTTCCCAGTAGGCCATTAAAATAGGAAGGTGATGATCAATATAGATGTTTATCCGATTTTCAAGCCAGTATAAAAAAAATACCATCACTAGCAGCTGCAGTCAGCTGCAAGCTCTTCAAGATATCATCGGGAATGGGTGGTGGAGTGGGCAGGTGGTCACCGCTGGGGTGGTAGCCGGTCTCGTCCGCGGTGTAGGTGACGGTGTACGTCTGCCCGTCGTCGCCCACATACGAGAAAGAGCCCGACACTGCTAGCGAGCCTTCTTCTGGTTGAACACCGGGGAGGATTCGACCTGGAATTGAGAGTAAGGCGAATTTAGAAAAATGTCTTTTTACTGACACCCGCCACTTCATTCGCCCTTAAGAGCGCGCAGCGCGTCGGTACGATATGGATAAAATTCGAAGCGCAAACGAGACGCCGAATTATGACTTTCACGTGAGTGAAAAGCACGGAGCGATTGACGCGCGACGCAAATTTTATGACGTGAGCGCCAAAACCATTTTTACCTAATTGCAAGTAAATTAAACAACATAACGAAAAACAAAATGGCCATGTTCAAGATATATACCTAATTTTCTATACAAAACAAAAATTTAAGAAAATGAATTTGCTTTTCCTGAGATTGAAAGCAAAATGTGAGTAAAACATGTGTTTTTCAAAAAAATAAACTATCGAGAAAAGTTTTACAAATTGTGTATTTTGTATAGTCATAACGAAGCTAACACTTTGAAATATCATTTACCCAAATCTAGGCTCCTAACTTTTCCAGAATCTGAGATCCAGAACCATTTGAAACCACCAAATTACATATTGCACACTCTTAAACCTCCTTAATCGGGCCCTGCAAAATCCGTTCTTAGCGGACCTCTACTACCTATAAACTACCACCCTGCCAAGTTTCATCTTTGTATGTCAAGCAATTTTTGAGATTTTATGATGAATGACTTTTAAATTTATATATTACGATGCCTATAATAAAGTACGTCGTCTGTCTGTCTGTCTGTTACCCTTTCACGGCTAAACCACTGAACTGATTAGGATTAAATTTGGTATAGAAATAAATTGAACTTTGGAGCAGAACATAAGCTTCGTTTTATCCCAAAAAAATTTCACTCAAGGTGCCTCTGCCATTCTAAGGTCTTATTTTGGTTACAGTTTGATTTATTAATTAAGTAGTCCTGACAAATGTTGTGAATCATAACTTTTGTTCGACATTAGTTTTCTTATTTTTGTAATCGCTTTTGAGTCTAAAAGACTTGTATATTATGTTACGTTTGTTTGTCAATTTTTAAGACTAAAAAAATCTGTCTACAAGCTTTTAATTAAATGGCATTAACACTGCATAATTATGATTGTGTTAGTTTTAACATTTTGATCGTTCTAGTTTATTCTTTGCGGTTACCCATAAACACATGGCTTGTCTATTATTATCAGAGGTATCTAATTCAATGGAAACCATGACCCCATTAGTTAATTGAATTCGTTCATGATAGAGTAACAATGTAAACTTTGGGTAAAGGTCAAGAGAAGGAGTATCCTCAGACAGTGGCGGATTTGCCAGTAGGCTAAGTAGGCTGGAGCGTACGACGGCAAAAGTCCATTTTAGGTCCACTCTTGTACCCCGTATCATTAAAATTTAGAAATTATCAAATATCATATATACAAAGATTTTATTAAAATTTAAATAAGTGACTCTAACTAAATAAAATTAAAAACCCAAGTTTTTGAGATCTATCAAGATGGCGCCCTTAAAGCAACTATGACATAACAATTGAAAAAAAGCAACAAATTGACTACTGCATTCAAAACGTCATCAATTCGCCATTATTACCCTTATTAGTGGAATTAAAGTGAATTCTTAGATTTGTATAATAAAAAATATTTTCTTTTATTTCCGCCAGGGTACGAAGACTGATTCGGGGCTCCATACAACTTTGGATCATCTCCTTTTAAGAGGCGGCGTATTTTATTCAAAAATCTTTATCTTACAAAAATAAAGAAAATGAGTCTTGAAAATGTAACGATGTTTTTTTTTATTCGTCGTTATCAACTCATATTCGGCTCACTGCTGAGCTCGAGTCTGCTGTCAGAATGAGAGGGGTTAGGCCACGACGCTGGCCCAATTGGCAAACTTCACACACGAGAATTAAGAAAATTCTCTGGTATGCAGGTTTCCTCACGATGTTTTCCTTCACCGTTTGAGACACGTGTTATTTAATTTCTTAAAATGCACACAACTGAAAAGTTGGAGGTGCATGCCCCGGACCGGATTCGAACCCACACCCTCCGGAATCAGAGGCAGAGGTCATATCCACTAGGCTATCATATCACTGTTTTATCATTTTTTTATTATTTATTGTAAATTATATTAGGAAGCTAATAAACGTCTATAGGTCTCTTGCTGTATACTAAAATATTAAAAGTTGCAATTTTTTTTTGACACAATTTAAGATAATTGTATTGATTGCGATCTAGGATACCTATGGAATTTCAGTTTTCAGTATTATAACTCCGTAATTTTACAAATACAATTACAAAAATTTAACAGCCTACTGGCGGTAAATTTTGTAAATCCGCCACTGTCCTCAGATCGAGGTTAAGCTTAAGCTAAGGGCGGGTAAATGGTATTGTGACTAAAGCGCTAATTTAATTGGAATAAACTATTATAATATTTGTAAAATTACAGAGTTACAAACACAACAACTAACAAACTATTCGTAGTAAAAAATATTATAGAATTTCCCACTAACCCGCACTGCAACAGTGTCTCACAAACAACGTGGCATTCTATAGCCAAATTAATTTTCAAAATCGGTTCAGTACATCCAGAGATTACCCCCTACAATCTCATAAACACACAAACGCACAAACTTTACCTCTTTGTAATTAGCAGAGATATAGATTTTTTTATTAGGTATTATTATTTACAAGTTAACCCTTGACTACAATCTTACCTGATGGTAAGTGATGATGCAGTCTAAGATGGAAGCGGGCTAACTTGTTAGGAGGAGGATGAAAATCCACACCTCTTTCGATTTCTACACGACATTGTACCGGAAAACTAAATCGCTGGGTGGTACGTCTTTGTCGGTAGTGTGATAGTTACCACCCTACCGACAAAGACGAACAAAGACGAAGATAGATCTTTAGCTATTTTGCAATTTGAGGTTAACCAGGTTTTCGCTAGTAGTGATTGCGTTAGAAAAGCTCTCAATCATCATTATATGATGTAACAGCATCAAGCGTCTACATACATACCTACTCTTATGCCTGTTACCTACATTACATGCGAGTAATGGTAATGGACCACTTGATAGCGAACCTTTGACACAAACATTGCGTCAGGGATGCATTATTGAATAATAGTAGGTAACTACAAGTATTTGCTTTTTGTCACTAATAAGTATTAACATTTGGAAACTAAACACTTAACCATAATCTTGAGTACGCTTTTAAGCACATATTTGAACTTTCTAGATAAAGGGAGTCAAAGTTAATTATAGTCCAGTGCATATGTTCTCCGATTCCGAAGGGTATGGGCTCGAATCCGGTTCGGACATACCTCCAACTTTTCAGTTGTGTGCATTTTGATGAAATTAAATATCACGTGTCTCAAACGGTGAAGGAAAAACATCGTGAGGAAACCTGCATACGTATCAGAGAATGTTCTTAATTCTCTGCGTGTGTGAAGTCTGCCAATCCGCATTAGGCCAGCGTGGTGAACTTTCATTCTGAGAGGAGATAATCAACCTTTATTCGACTCAGCAGTGAGCCGAATATAGGTTGATAATGACAAAGTTAATAATGAATAATGCTTCTTCTTTCTAGTCTAGGGTAAATCTATACTAATATTATAAAGCTGAAGAGTTTGTTTGTTTGATTGAACGCGCCAATTTCAGCAACTACTTCTCCGATTTGAAATATACTTTCAGTGTTAGATAGCCCATTTTTAGTCAGCTAGTAAAATAAGTGACTTACCATCTTGTTCGGCCTTAGTACCATCACTAGTTTCGTAGGCGTAATGCCATCCTTTGTCATCTATTTCATTTTCGTATCTCGAGATCTGAGCTTGACTCGCGTAGTTATCCGCGCGACTGGTGAAACTTTGGCCTGGGCTCACGTAGTTCTGGCCTTGACTTGGGTAGTTCTGGCCTTGACTTGCGTAGTTCTGGGACTGACCGGCGTAACTCTGGGGCTGACTGACGTACGGACCAGAGTCTGAGGAAGCCTGTTCTAAAGGTGTTTGAAGCTCTGTGTTAATGGCATTGGCTCCTTTATTCGGTGGTAGGTATTTATCCAGCCGCGCTGCAGCGGCTATTGAGATAACTGTTAGAGTGATTAGCTGTAACAAGAAAATATTTTTTTAGTACTAATATGAACGACCAAGCCATTAAGCCCACCTGATTGTTACTGGAAACTGACGGCTATAAACATAGCAACACTTCGCAGGGCATGCAAAGAACAAACCTACAAAGTGCCGCCATGTGCCCTTTAACCTGAAATCTCATATGTTTCACCAGCAACCATAGCCTTCAGGCTGAAACACAACAATGCTGCTTGGTGGCGTAATTAAGCATGGCGGTCGTACTTCCCTGGACTCTGTTACAGGAACTTCTACTAGCTTCTACTATTAGTAGTAGGTAGTAGAAGTATTCCAAAAATGACTACCTAATTTACGAAAGACTATTTTTTAAGTTTGAAAAAAAAAATCTTTTTTAACTTTTAAAATGAATATATGTTTTTCAAGATTTAGATTAAGATTTGGAAGTTAAATAAATAGCCTACCTAGTCGTTTTCGAGAATTACCTATTGAAAGTTATTGAATCAAAGAGGAGTACCTATAAACTCTTCATTTACAATAGCAAATACAATCCTACTAATATACTATACGCGAAAGTTTGTATGTTTTTACTTTTAAACGCCGCAACTACTGAACCGATTTGGCTGAAATTTATGAATGGTAATAATTTTACTCTAGATTAACACATAGGCTACTCTTTGTCCCGAAAAAATCCCGAGATTTGCAAAAAACTGATGATTTTGATGGTATGAATATGAATATTTGGAAGTCCTTACAAAAGGCCTATGTCCTGCAGTGGACGTCCATCGGCTGATATGATGAATATTTGTTACTCTTTCACACCGCGACTACTGAACCGAATTAACTCAAATTTAAAATACATATAGTTTATAGTCTGAATTAACATTTACTACTTTTTATCCCTATTCATATTTCCCGCGGGATTTGTGAAAAACTGAATTCCACGCGGACGAAGTCGCGGGAGTCCGTTAGTCGCACAAAAAATATACGCACAAAATTTATTTGTGTTGTAACTTGAAGGAGTCTTCTTTTTTTGGAAGTCACTATGAAGACCGGTCAGTTAAAAGCTAGGGTTACACACACTGTTTAGATTAAGCAATTGACACTTGAGTTAATTAACATTTTCGTAATTACTTAATGTATCAAAAACCACTTGACACTGCACTTAATCAAAGTTAATCCAAGAAGACGGTATTCTAGTCTTGACACGTCCTAAATAGCACCACCAGTTACATAAGGCATTAATATACATTAATAGATACACCACGCAGTAAAAGTTATAGAATAGCGCTATAACTATAATGGATAACTGTTATACTATATTTTATAGCTGTTCGTTATAATTGGGATATTAAAGACTTTTTATATGAGAAAGTATTAATTAAATTAAAGAAATATATAAAAAATAAAAAAACGGCTAAAACACACTTTACAACCTGAGTAAACTGTAAGTTTTATATTTTTAAATAGGATTTCTTAATCATGAGCCTGTTCAGGCTCTTAAGCATAAAAGTTGCAACAATGTTGCCTGATCCCGGATGAGTTCGAAATTCAAACATTATGTTTTAATTTAAGTCAGTTAGTTTCAGATCAGTTTTTGGCGTTTTTCTATTTTAGTATTTATGAAAACACTCGCGAAAGTTGAAATTGTAAAATATAAAAACAGTACTAACAAATTTCATGGTTGTTTGAAGTATCGCTGTATGTATTATGGAGGTTGATGGTGAAATGATGAGTTGTGCTCAATCCGCCGCGGTTTTATACTGAGATTGATAACAGCATCCCAATCTCAGCTCCCTTCACGTCTCGGCTTAGCAATAGAGACGGTTTTTGAACTTGGTCGTTACTCATATGTTATATAGTTCAGGAGTTGGCACCAGTTTTTGGCATACTGCTGAGACAATTAGCTATCTATCTATCGTGTAGTCTCTGGATGTACTATGATAAAATTACTTTGAAAATCATTGTCCATTGGCTCAACAGCGTTGATCGACGACTTACAGAATGTTTCTTCTCCTTCGATGACAATTTCCTTACTCCATCTTTTAAATACAATTTTGTACGCACCAACTTTGTAGCACACAGTGTGGGGGTCGCAAGAATGATGTTAACTGGTCAGTTTAAACGCGATGTTAGTGCTCATAAGACCTCGTATTACGTACGAATAAAAACAATGAACTTTATTTAGATATATTTTGAGATTTGTTAATTTTAGCAAACGTATTTTAATTTATTTTTGTCTATATTACATTCTTCGTTAATAAGTAGGGTATATTCTTGCTCTATTATTTTCCATTGAATATACCTAGATAGATAAAAAATTGGTTGTTTGTAAAGTTAGTTTACTGACGATAGTTATGCGTGACAAGTGTTTAATAATCTTCATAGACCAAAATATACTTTGTTTCTTGTGAAAAAACATGTCAACCCGTAGAGCGAGGGAACGACGCATGACGTCATCTTTTTTCGAGTGTGCAGCCGGCTCCATCGAATTATAAGGCGTTGTCACGTCAAAATCTCGCCACCGGCTCTCGGCCTACAATGATCTGACTCCGCAGTTATTTGTAAACGGCTGCAACGATATTAATTGGTGTATTTAGATCGGCGTGAATCGTGCGACATTGGGTGAAGACTCGCTAACTGTTCCTAACGTGGCGTGGTGGGTTATTGTGTAATTATAACTTTGTAATTTAGTCGGACGGACTGATTGGCATGCCTTGTGTGATCGATGATGCGTTTTACAATACTATATAATATACAACGTGTCCCAAAATTCAACGATAAGCGGGCGCCAAAAGATTGACCTGCTCATGAGCACTTAAGGAAAAATAATAAAAAAAATATACCTAAATTTTTTTTTTAGTTACAAAATAAATTTTAAAATTCTTTGAAAATTTACACCTTGTATGATATTTTGAACTACCGCAGCTACAATTTCTTAAATATGCTTAAGATTTTTTTTGTATCGGAACCTAAGTAGTACTACTATTCACCACAACTCTTAAAAACACCACAATGCCCGCAGTTTTTACACAAAAAAAAATCAAAATATTTTTTTTCCCTCAAATTTTTAAAGATTTTTACTTTCAGTCTACTTTGACTCATGGTCTTGCAAAAAAAAGTATGAACACCGCTATGGCAAGTTATTTTCAAAGTTGACGCAACTAATCAAGATTTCAAAATAGTATAATACCCTAGGATAACTAGTCACAAAAAAAAATATGCGTACCATTTGTAAACAAGAACCAAATTTCTTAATTGTTCTTGTTGTTAGTAATAAATTTTACTATGTTCCAAAAATGTGTTTGTTATTTTAATTACACAACATTAAAGTAAATGTTCGAATTGTTTTCCACCGGCATTAATACAGGCACGACATCGCCTTAAAAACGACCGTTTTATTTTTCGCGCATATCTTCTAGCATTGATATGTGCCGCAGCCTGAGTGATTTTTTGCCGAAGCACGTCCAATGTCGTAATCGGTTTTGCGTAGATCCTGTCTTTGAGACAACCCCAATAAAAGAAATCCAGGGGGTTTAGGTCGGGTGATCGGGGTGGCCATAGGATAGGACCAAGTCGCCCGATCCAACGCCCCGGATACTCGTGGTCTAGACCACGAGTATCCGGGGCGTTGGATCCTAAATACCTAATCCTTAATCCTTAATCCCTAATCCTTAATACCTAGGTATTGTCTCACAGGACGAGCGTAGTGAGCTGGGCAACCATCATTTTGATACCACATATTTTGAAGGTCGCTTAGGGGGACGTCTTCTAGTAATTCTTGCAAATCATTTTGTAAAAAGTTCAAATAACTGTCCCCATCTAAGTTTCCTTGTAATTCAAAAGGCCCAATCACTTTTCCATTTAAAATGCCCGTCCATAAGTTGACCTTAAATTGATATTGGGATTTGTCTTCTCTCATCAGGTGCGGATTCTCATTGCTCCAGCTGTGTAGGTTGTGAAGATTTAAATAGCCATCTTTCTTGCAGGTTGTTTCATCCGACCATAGTACTTTATCCAAGAACTGAGGATCTTCCCGATGCTTTTGAAGCATCACTCGGCAAAATGCGATCCGCAGTGGATAGTCCCGTGATAGTAACGTTTGTACACGTCTGTAATGATATGGGTGTAGCCGATGACGTTTTAGTATTCGATGTGCTGAACTTTTTGGGATTCCCGTAGCTGCTTCTATGGCACGCACTGAGGTAGTTGAATCAATGTTTATTTCATTGAGAACTTCTTCATCGCATTCCGATCTAGGTCTTCCAGCGTTTCTTCTAGCTGACGGCAAACGACCCTCCGAAAACGCTTGATGCACATTCATAAATACCCGATAATCTGGATATCTTTGAGCGTTTGGGTACCTTTCTCGATACAATCTGCTAGCAGCGTTAGCATTGCACCGACATTCTCCATAAATGAGATGCATGTTAGCGTATTCCATCGGCGTGTATGGTTGCGGCATGATAACGCTAAACAGTCCAAAATACACCAAAAGTCCAATTCACAAAACACAGGCACAGTCCAAAATAATGCCAGGTCAGTTCAGTTTGCAGATCACTTAAGTCCAGTCCAAAATGCAAAGCCAAAAGTCGTTAGTACGAGAGCCACGTCAATTGAATACGGAAAGTTGCGCAGTAAACAAAGGAGCAGAGCGTACTGACTTGCTGGGAACAGGATTTTCTTTACCTGCATCATTGTCATTCAACAAAGAACATCTGTCTATCCCTCTCTAACGTATACTTATCGCTATCTTTCTCTCTCTCTCTCTCTCTTATTTTTAAATGTTATCGTTCGTTCCATTAAAATTCTAGGAAATTGCAACGTATGACTCACATCATTTTGTGCATAAAGTAAAAGTGATTTCTAGGAGCAAAAACATTTTAGAAATTTAGTTCTTGTTTACAAATGGTACGCATATTTTTTTTTTGCGACTAGTTATCCTAGGGTATTATACTATTTTGAAATCTTGATTAGTTGCGTCAACTTTGAAAATAACTTGCCATAGCGGTGTTCATACTTTTTTTTGCAAGACCATGAGTCAAAGTAGACTGAAAGTAAAAATCTTTAAAAATTTGAGGGAAAAAAAATATTTTGATATTTTTTTGTGTAAAAACTGCGGGCATTGTGGTGTTTTTAAGAGTTGTGGTGAATAGTAGTACTACTTAGGTTCCGATACAAAAAAAATCTTAAGCATATTTAAGAAATTGTAGCTGCGGTAGTTCAAAATATCATACAAGGTGTAAATTTTCAAAGAATTTTAAAATTTATTTTGTAACTAAAAAAAAAATTTAGGTATATTTTTTTTATTATTTTTCCTTAAGTGCTCATGAGCAGGTCAATCTTTTGGCGCCCGCTTATCGTTGAATTTTGGGACACGTTGTATATCTATAAGTTTGAACCATTTCGTGGTTGCTCGACATGATATTTAAGTAAGTCAATTTACTGTAATCAGTATGTGCTTACCCTAGTTAAACTTTGTACACGCCACTGCTCATCTGCGATAAGTAGTTGAGCTTATCCTAGACCGGGAAACAAAGACTGGATAACACTCTTTAGCTTATGTATCCTTTCCAATTCCACGGACCGAAGTATCAAATAGTGCGTGAAGCCTTTGATAGATAAATAAGTAAAAGTGAAAATGCATTTATTTCAATAAGGTTACTTTACAAGCACTTTTGAATAGTCAGGTTATGTTGTTAGATCATGGTGATTAGTCGAAAGATTAAAAATAAAGTTATAGGGTTCCAAGCGCGCCTAACATGCACTGTGTCTTATAACCTGAGGCTACTCGAAAATTTCAATTGGAAAGATGATTATAAACTACCTAATGCGTGGTCATCATCATCACCATTATCAGTAGATGGACGTCACTGCTGGACATAGGCCTCTTGCATGGACCTCCAAGCACATCGTTCTCGAGCCGCCAGCATCCAGCGGCTCCCTGCAACCCGCTTAATGTCTTCGGTCCACCTAGTGGGGGGTCGACCAACACTGCGCTTTCCGGTGCGGGGTCACCATTCCAGCACATTGGAACCACAACGTCCATCAACTCTTTGAACTATGTGGCTATGCGCATTGCCACTTCAGCTTCGCGACTCGCTGATCTATGTCTTTGGTTCGTCATGCGGATCTCCTCATTTGCGTGGAACCCGGAAAGTGGAAAACCATCCGCCTATACACAGAGCAACACCCTGCCAACCTGAGTCCATCGACTTGGTCTCGTGTGCGTGTAATTACATCGGCAAACATTGTCCAGACCGGAACATGCCGCTGCCTGACGAGCAGTCCTGGATTAGCTTTTAAGCTATTTAAGCAATTGCTTAGGGCATCTCGTCTGCAGCTGCAGGGCATCAGTAGCTACCGACAGGGAATACAGCACACGAAAGTTACTCGTAAAGCCATTTAAAAATCCGCGCGTTTTAAATTATTACACTTTTAATTATTTCCATTTTTTTTAATTATTACTTTGTTCACTTAAGGCTAGGGGAAGATTGCCTAAAGCTTCAAGTTATTCCTCGTGTGCCTGTAATTACATCGGCAACCAATGCCCAGACCGGAACACGTCGATGATTGGCAATAATACTTTGGCCGCTCACTGACAATTTTTAGTTGGCCGATTTTTTAAGTGTGCGTGATTTAGTTGGACAGATGTGCGGCCAACTAAAAGTTGTAAGTGAGCTTGCTTTGTTTTTGAAAATTTGATGGAATTTGGAATTAATTAGGCGGTCCTTGATCTAGTTACGGAAGATTGGAGATTTCGCAGAGCAGAGCTTTCATAACACATCCTATTTCGTATCTCACAGCTCACTGCTAAAATCTTTTTATAGATTCCTAGTTACTGCATGTAGTAAAACTGTTTCATCATAATCAGACTTTTTCAACTGCCAGACCTCCCTCCGTTCAGAAGAATATGGAGTTTAGACCCATCACACTGCTCTTACGCAGGTTGGCGGGCTTAGGTAAATTTAAAAACTATTAACAGATATTACGGCTTCTCCGCTTTCTCCGCTCCGGGGCATGCAACTTTAATTTTTTTGTTGTGTGCATTTTAAGAAACTAAATATCACGTGTTTTAAACGGTGAAGGAAAAACATCGCGAGGCAACCTACATACCTGAGAATTTTCTTAATTCGACCAATCCGCACTTGGCCAGCGAGGTGGAATAAGGGCCTAACCCCTCTCATTCTAGGAGACTCGTGTTTAACTATGAGCCGAATATGGGGTGTTAATGATGATGGCGATGTACTCTCCGAAGCATATGCTTAGGGGTGTGAAACCACCATTTTCCCAACTTGAAATTGTATAGATGTAAGGAAAGTTGAGTATTTCACAGCCCTACCCAGGAATGGAACCCAGGACTTACGCTCTTACTTAGGTATAATAATTATAATAAAAACGAATTTATGCTCTTACAATTGCAACCACAAACTCAATACATACAACCTCTTCTTTTGTTAACTAGCCTAACTGTAAATAAGTAAATCTTTTAAATAAACAGTCAATATTTACGTGCTTATAACAATATTAGCTTGTCCATAATAAAGAAAGCTTCCAAATATTTATTTACCTATCGATTAGGTAATTATCCATTCGTTATTTTATATGCAGTTCTTAGAATGCATCATCAGTCTTCTGTTATTGATGGAAACGAGTCATTGTTATAAAGTATAGGAGTTCTATCAGTGCTGTAACAAATGGACGAATCAGCGTATTTTTTGACGTAAAAAGAATTGTATTGCCAATTTAGAAAGTGAATTAATCACTATTACGTACTATGTATTATTTGTTATTAATATTGATTTCTATTACGTCTCAGGCGAATATAGAGTTTCGCCTTAGCGAGAAAATGCCGTGAATTGAACTGAAGTGAACTTGACGATTTATAAATTGGACTATATTTTCTCGATGTTCATTTACTTTATCTACATTCTAGATAATTCAAACTCATCGCCTTTTTTATTTTTTACAAGTTGGCCCTTGTCTACAATCTCATCTGATGGTAAGTGATGACAATCTAAGATGGAAGCGGGTTAACTTGTTAGGAGTAGGATGAAATCCACACTATTTTTCGGTTTCTACACGACATCGTACCGGAACGCTAAATCGCTTGGTGGTTTGTCTTTGTCGGTAGGGTGGTAACTAGCCATGGCCGAAGCCTCCCACCAGCCAGCCAGCTGCCTAATCGAGGGGATTTAAACAAAAACTGGCAGGCTCGCACATAGTTCTAAGAGCCGTTAGACGTTGTATCCCAAGATGCTAAAATGACGACCCCGCACAGGAAAGCTCAGTGTTTATCGACCCCCCACTATGTGAATTGTTGACATCAAGATGCTGGCGGCTCGGGACCGTGATGTTTGGAATTGTTTACAAGGGGCCTACAAACTTCTTTAATAAGCCAAACAGGGAACAAGCTGACAGGGAATCTGCAGCAAACTAGCTACCTATCGAGGAAATCCTTGAATGATATGATGATATCAGATACATGAATGGCTTATTGCCTATGAGCAGATTGCTATGTCGCAGAAAGTAAATAAAAAAAAATCAAGTTGCCTACGTGCTGTGGACTCCATCAGGTGATGCCTGATAATGATGATGATCGTAATTCGTAAGTTTTTTTGAAGTCTACAACGGAAATGCAAACTTTAACTACAGGAAGTGAATCAAACCTTCAAATTCTTACAAAATTGACATTGAAAACAGTAGCAAATCCATAATTGATACGAATCGAATTATTAAACGTTTTTTAATAAATTTCGAATGAAAGACCTTCACGACGATTTGAACGGGCACATTCAGAGCAACCATTCGTTAACAGTGTGTTGTTATGAGTAATGGATGTGATGCTCAGACAAACATATCACCTTTAAGGATGACTTCATTTGTTTTACTTTAGCTTTTGCCTGCGAATTTGCTTGTGGCAAGTGGCGGCGCTTGAAGTTTTTACAAATTTATTAAATAATTTGGGTTTTGTCTAAGAACAGGATACACTATGTAAAAGTGTTTATAAAATATATTGTATTTATTTGATCTTCATCATCAATTCATAATTAATCTAATTTTCTTAAGTCCTATTAAATTTATGTTATGGCGTTGTTATCAATATCTCGACAAATAATTGTTACAAATTCATCGTTCCGGCCTCAGGATGGACAACGTCTGTCGGGTTCGCTAGTCTAAACTAATATTACAAAGAGGTACTTAAGATTTGTTTGTTTGTTATAATTTGATTCTGAAACTACATCCTACTAATATTATTATTAACGCGAACGTTTATATGAATGTTTGGATGTTTGTTACTCTTTAACGCCGCTACTACTGAAGCGATTTGGCTGAAATTTGGAATGGAAATAGATTTTACTCTGGATTAACATATAGGCTACTTTATATCCTGAAAAAATCCATGGTTTTCCGAGATTTGTAAAAACTGATGATTTTGATGATATGAATGTTTGTTACTCTTTCACGCCTTTACTATGGAACCGAATTAGCTTAAATTTAGTATTGAGATATTTTATAGCCTGGATTAACACATACGCTACTTTTTACCCCAGAAAAATCCATGGTTCCCGAGGTATTTGTGAAAAACTAAATTCCACGCAGACGAAGTCGCGGGCGTCCGCTAGTCTAAATATATTTTATCCCCCTATCTTATCAGGAATATAAACGAATAAATAATATAAACGAATAAAAAATATAAATGAATAACAACATAAAAACACTGACATACTTATAATCGTAAATTATTAAATTGACATCATAATATAATATAGACAAAGAAAATAGAATAAAATACGAGTATTACTAAATTGACGTTAATAATAATTTGATTATAAATTGACATTTGTTTATTGCATATTGACATATTTGTATCATTTGTATTGTAATTCGTATTATTATGTATTTGTAATTTGTATTTTTGTAATTTGGTTATTGGAATAAAGGCTATTATTATTATTATTATCTTATCAGGAACGAGCACTACGCGGGAGTTAGTTTACGGACTAAACAACCAAACATACAAGCTTTCATCTCACAATACTATTTGGTAAAGATAATAATCAGGCGATCAGAATAACTATTAGGTTTTAATTATGACCTAAGCCTGCCTTCAAAATAATATAGTTGATCTGAATTCCATCACGAGTTTGTACTTATAAAACGTCATTTTGAACTTTAATATGTTGTTAGCGAAAAGGTTTCTTCATGCTCCGATTTAGACAAATGCCCTTTTTATTTTACCTATTTGATTTTTAACTTTGTTACGTTTACAATATGGTTAAATTTACAGTGGTAAGCACTAGGCTTTAACTGTTTGTAAGTATTATTTAACTATTGAATAAAAAAATATGTACTGTTATAGGTATTTTTGCTCTGAAAATCGGCAGACTTTAAATTATTTGATAAAAGATATCTAAGTAAGGTTTACATAACTAGATATTATCTACTAATTTCTTCTTCATTTTAACCTTTCTAATTTTTAGATGAAAAATATATGTATATTTGCCATAGCTTATAAGCTATATATGCAAACTAGATCATCGAGGCAGTTATATAGTAAAGCAGCCTGCACATACAGAGGTCTAGGATTCGATCCCCGACTGATGAAATACTGTCGTAACCAGTCTATACACCCTCTTTACGACTAATTGGAGGGGAACGGGAATATGTTTGGCCCTTATAATGTAGTACCTATCTAGGTAAAGAGTTCGAGTCCTGATTTAGCCAATGAATTATTGTGCTGTACTTTCTATCGATTTTCAAGAAATTCTCAAAAGCTATCGGGAAATTGGAGGTGTTACACGCCCGTGCCTCGGAAAACACTAAATGTTTTTTTTTCTACAATGGTTTTTTTTGCAATTCAGCATGGCGGTAGTTATATCCCCTGAGCGACACAGCACAACTGATAATATAGCGTGGCAAGTTCGTTGACGACACTCCCATGATATGCGGGCGACGGGGGAAAGACTGCGCGGGTGTGAAATCGAGCGTGCGGGGAAGTGAGGTGCATCAATCGTGGGTTTTTCGTTAATACGCTACACTATAATTTGCGTTACTTGATTATTATTATTTGTTAATTTTAAAAATAGAACTGCCTGCTATCTATGAATTGATCCACAAACAAATAGATACTTACTATTGGGTCAAAATTAATTACATTCTCATTGGTATGGTATTTATTTGACTTTTTTTTTGCAGTACTAATTTCTCAGTAGATGGCACTGTGCATAATATTAACATCAAATAATAATTCCTCAATAGATGGCGCTAAACACTACAAAAAACTAGATTAGTGTTTTTCAGATAGCATGGGTACGGTGACAGTCGCCTGTACGACGTTCATAATACGTACTATTATCGTGAATCGCGGCAAACTTTCAAGAGTGAAACGAACTGTCACCCGCACCCTCCTACATGAAACTAACTGTAGAAGGCCAGTCGTTAATAAATCTTTGGCTTGGATCATGAGATCCAGTCCTAGGTTCAAAGCCTGAATCGGGCAATGAAATTGATTTTTCGTCTAACTCGAAGAATGACCCGAATGAAGATCTAGTAGTACTACTCCGTGTCTCGGAGAATTTTAAAAACCCTCGATTCCGCGTGTAAATATTTTTCTCCGACCATATTTACACATCCTGTCAAACTACGAGCGAGGGCAGATGGATATAATGTTCATTTAAATTAATATTCCGTAAGTAATCAAGAAAAATTCAATTTATGACAGTTTATCAATAATTATATGAATTGAAAATTACGTAATCTCTATAGATGGCACTGTGCATCGTACGTTATAAAGCAGTGTTTACATTCGTAATTTTTTGAAATTTTACTTGTGAACAGTGTAAATAAAATGAAACTATATGTACAGGTTTGAAGGCGTAAATGAAAACAAGACAAACGGTAATAATAATAATTTATTGATCAGGTAAATTAATAGCTATATTATTAACACAACGCAAGTCGTGACTCGGGCGCTCGTCGGACCAGACCCTACTCGTCGGATGTCTTAAAACCATTTTTGTAGAATATACATTTACAAATAAGTCGTCGATGAAACAACGTTGTCAGATAGATAGCTTTAATACAAAACTAGCGAACAGCACGAGGTTTTACCCGCGTACCCGTGGGAATACGAAATATAATATAGCCTGTGTTACTCGGTGATAATGTAGTTTCCCATTGATGAAATAATTTTTAAAATCGATACTCTGCACGCCGATGAAACAACGTTGTCAAAGATGTAGTTTAATTTAAAATTTTCTACCATCATGTTACCGACATCCGGCTAGCAACTAAGTGAAGATTTGTCACGACTTGACAAAAACAGTAAATATACAGAAAATTACAATTATATTAATATATGTGTATTAAGGCAATTAATGTATAGCGTAGTATCAAATACCATTGAACAAGAAATCTCACCGATTTCCGACTGTGTGTATAATACACGATATTGCAGATTTTTTCTTTCGATTTATGACTTGATTAGTAGATGATTTTTCTCACAACAATGTCTTTTATTCAATTAACGCCGTGCCTACACTAAAAATTATACATAATAATTGTATTACGACATTATCAATTTAATTAAGTAAGCTTTGGCGGTTAGTTATTTAGCTTAAATTGGATGAATCCGAATTTTCGAACACACACTATTGGTCGAGATCTAAAACACTTTGTTTTAACGTCGTTCTCTATACCATAGTTATTTCACAAACTTTGGTGTGCTCGTGGTATTAAGGTTTTTTTAACTGAAAGAATGTCGACGTATGTGTTGTGCGCCGTCCCATAGGAGTTAGTGAGGCCTCAGACCAATCAGTATCGCAACCAAATTCACGTTTTCAAAAATTGTCTTTCTGAGAATAACCTTGAATTTGGTATATCTTATATTGGTATGTCTAGAGACAGTTTTTATAATCTCATTAGATCATTGATCATATACTGACAGAAAAGTAACGTCTAGCGAGGTAGGTCTTTTACAATAATTGGTCTGAGGTCATTGGACCCACCCGACACCGGATGTTTCGTAGTCAACGAGTGAACATCCGGTGGTCTACGACCACGGTAGAGTTCGAGTTGTGAACGTCAGGTGGTCCACAGGTTGTTGTCGCGTCGTTAACCAGCAAGTTAGTGGATATTGTGTTGTCATTGGATCATTGGGTTCACGAACAGTTGAATAGTTTGTCAGGGATCGTCACTAGATCTACTCGTGTGTATCGTTATAACTGACGTTTTAGAAAAAAAGACTGAACTAGGCTGCCTGTCCACCAAAGCGGAGCGTGGCAGCGGAGCGAGGCAGCGGAATCGGAGCAATGCGGAGAGGAATAAGAAACTAATGCGAAGCCGAATTGCAGACGTGTTTCCCCGCTTACCGTTTTTATATGAATTTTTAAACTAGTTCGCAAGTCCCTGTCCACTTGAAAGGAGCAGAGATTTTGTGCAATTCTATTGGTTAAGATTTCTCCGTTTCTCGGCTCCGCTGCCTCGGCCCGCTTCGGTGGACTTAAGCAGTGTGCAAACGCATCGTCCTCGCAATTGATCCACTCACGAACAACGCGCAAATAGCTCGTGAACCACTCGCGAACAACGCGTGGTCCATTCGGGAGCATTGTTGTCAGACTGAAACACTCATGGCGTGGTGTCGGGAGGGTCGAACGGTTGGATTTATTTACAACATACACAATGGCCGTCTTAAGCTAAACAAAATATTACAGCATCTAAATCTAACGTGTATCTTTAAAATATCGGCGTGGCGGGCGCGGGCCGCGTCGCTCGCTGCTGCGGAGGCGCCTACGACTTCTTCCTGTAACACACGTCATAGAGACGGTTGAGTTTGGCGTGCACAAGGTTTTTAAATGGGGTAGGCATCATACATAAAAATTGTACAAAATGAATACAGAGAAGTCCGAAATTGGGCCCACTCTTCAGAACGATACAGAAATATCCCCATCTCTAAGAAGGTAGCAGTGGCGAAGGGTGGAATTTAGATAAAGGTAAGCCATCCCAAAGTGAAGGAAATTCATTTAACATGATACAAACTCGTGTATATATCTAGATACAGTACAACAATGGATACGCATGGATTTTAAAGGTAACTCGGCGGGAATCAGCTTGCATGAATTCTTCGCCGCTTAAAGGTAGATCTGGTACAATCACAGAATAGTTTTAGCGGTCTTTCCCGACTAGTTGGAGGGGAATGAGAATATTTGGCATATACATATAATTTATACGGGGATAATATATATCCTATAACCTTCCTCGATTATTGGGCTATCTAACACTGAAATAATTTTTCGAATCGGACCAGAATTAGCCTAATTATTCCTGAGATTAGAGCGTTCAAACAAACAAACTCTTCAGCTTTATAATATTAGTATAGATATGGCAAATATTATAGTGGCAAAGTGGCGACTCACTGGTCGTGGTTGTCGGCGTCCGAGTCGTCGAGGTCGGGCTTGGTGCGGCGGCGCTCGTACAGCAGGATGACGGCGCACAGCACGAACACCTCGGCGCAGATGCCGAGGAAGGGCCACAGCGCCGCGTACATGTCCTTGACCCGCAGCGTGGTGCTGGCGGCCGCGGGCGCGTCGCGCGCCGTGCAGTTGTAGCGGCCCGCGTGCGCGCGCGTCGCCGCCGCCAGCAGCAGCACGCCGTCGGGCACGCCCGCCTCGCTGTCGGCCAGCGTGGCGCCTGGCACACATCATCATTATCATCATATCAGCCGATGGACGTCCACTGCAGGACCTTTTGTAGGGACTTCCAAACATCACAATCCTGAGCCACCTGCATCCTGCGAATACCTGCGACTCGCTTGATATCGTCAGACCTGGTGGACCTGGTGGGGGGTCGATGCTCTCGGCTCATAGTAAACAACGAACGTTATTTAAAGAAATAATACCTAAAAATTGTCTACTAAAGTTATTTTTCAGTTTAATTCTATATTTGTTAAAAAAGAAAAATTGTCACTAGCTATAAGTACATGTAGTTATGAATCAAAATGTGAAGAAGTCAGCGAATATAGGCTATTAAAATATCTAATAGAATAAAAATCGCTGTCACCTGAAGCCTCGTCCAACGGCGCAAAAGGTCCATCACTAGAGTTGGAGTAGAACCAGGTGACGCGCGGGTGGGGCTTGCCGACCACGCGGCACGTCAGCTTCAGCTTCTGCCCCTCCACGACGTTGGCGTTGGCCGGCAGCTTGACGTGCGGCCGGCCGCGGACCGCCCAGCGGTGCTCGGCGCTGGCGACGCTGCAGGAGTAGTTGCCCCAGTCGTCCTCCAGCGCGCGCTTCACGTGGAGCTCCGCGCCGCCGCGCTCCAGCGTCCAACGGTCCTTCATCTCCCACACCAGCGATAGGTCCGTATCGTTCTTCTTCCTGTGGGATAAAATTTCAAGTGTTATTGGAGTTTACTTAAAGAAGCCCCTTGTATGAAAAAAATATGGGCAGTAAAATTCTATGAACCAATGACAGCGTTACGTTTTTGTGCGCAACCTATTCTGCGCACTTTTCACCGGGCACGCACGCCGCGGCCTGCTGCTCCTCGGTTGCGTACTTTTACTTCTCAGACGTGAGTATTGAGACGTACATACTGTATGCGGGGCAACATACACCTATTTAGACAGTCGATCTGAAAGAGTAAACTCCATTCGTGCGTCGGAGCTGACATACACTTTTTTTTTATTCTTAAGTTAGCCCTTGACAACAGTCTCACCTGATGGTAAGTGATGCAGTCTAAGATGGAAGTGGGCTAACTTTTAGGAGAAGGATGAAAATCCACACCCCTTTTCTACAAAAAATTACATAATCAAAAAACAACTTCTAGTTGAACTATTAAGAATAGACATATAGGTAACTTTTTTTAAAGTCTTGCGCTTGATTACAATAAATTTTTGATGTTAGCAATAGACCTATTAATTACTTCTCTATTCCTTGGAAATGTTTAAATTGTAAGTGCCAGGAGAGACAGACGCTGAAAAGGCATTTCATATTTTAGCTGTTTACCCAAAAAAAGCTGAAACGAAACGTTTAACGACTAAATATGACATTAATGGCTGTTCAGCAGGAACAAGATAAAGATCACGAAAAATGCCAGGGACAAATATCAATTAAACCATCCATTAATATATTTTATGGCAAGAAATTCAGAGGCAATCAAAAATAAGTCGAAAGCATTGGACAGGGACCAATGCCTCAAATTATCGGTTTTCTGATTTTTCTCAGATCCTGTCGATATACGTTCTTAATATCGATCAATACTGCATAGTGATCATGAATTCCCTCAAATATTTCAAGCAGGAAGACCACATTCAAACGACAAATGTTTAAATAAACAAATTCGTGGAATTCGTAGGCTACAGGAAACACAACTCAGTGCTGTAGTGCAGATAAGAGTAGAGATGTCACGAAGACTTATAACTTCAAGTGTACATTATTAGGGGATATAAATCTGCAGATAACGTTATCAACATCCGCGCACGACGAACTCAACTACTCGACATCGATTCGTACGATTCGATAAAGGTAGACTCAAAAGACTAATAAACAGATCATTAATACAGACTTGTGGTCTGTATGACTACTGTCTCACCACCTCTCATTATACCAGTTTTTGCGTGTTTTAAGGGGTCTTAAAAATACACGTTTCTAGGCTTCTTGTAATAGAAATTTTCCGGGGAACAATTACTAATATCGCCTAGAATCGCGTCTGTGTTCTAACCTGAAGATAGCTGTGATAGCTGGTTAAATTACAAGCATTAACACACATGGCTCCGGTCAATTGGCACAGCTTGGCACATTCGAGGGAGTATTCTTTCTTTACCATACCAATCAATACTATCTTGATTGTTACTGCCTTCCATCTAGTCTCTGAACTCTAGTATATTCTGTGACATCACAAACCAACTCTTCCTTCTTACTGTACTGTCATATTTTTAACAAATAGTTGATATCTGATAGACAGTAGCAAACTATCACATAAAAGCATGACCTTACAAACCTGGCAGCATTATTCATTAGTTACGAACGAATGAGACTAAATTATTTGCCAGAAATGTGGGCAACAGTTGAATGTTAACGATAATTCACGATCCACTGCCGATCTATTTGGGGCAGCGAGACATTAATTAGTCCGAATGGCTATGATTACTATTACTTGCTCGTACTATTGGTAGGAATCCATGCCGTTGATTAGGTTTAGTTATCTACAATGTATCTATATTAATATAATAAAGAGGTAAACTTTGTGATAGGCGGTAATCTCTAGATCCATTGAACCGATTGTGAAAATTCTTATACCACTAGAAAACCACGCTATTTGTGAGTGTCATAGGCTATATTTTATCCCCGTATTCGCACGGGAACGGGAACTACGCGGGCGAAACTGCGAGGCTTCGGCTAGTAGCAGATATTTACATAATCAGTGAAATGATTGTATTACTAAGTTAGTCGGTTGTCTGAAAGCTTTTCTTTCTCTCACTCTTGACTGCAAGATAAGAACTTTGTAATGGGGACGAAAGCAAGAAAACTCCCAGATTTTGAGCACCATTTCTATTTGCTACATAAGAGAGAATTGTGGCGACAATCTCGCTGTGCAGAAAAATTCTATGGATAAATGTCTAGCCACTATACGATAACTTAATTATCCGATAATAGTCAGTAGTTAAACGAACGTTATACCGAGAAAATAAGGCTTTAGAAACAAGGAACCGTACGCGTCTAAAGCACCCTGTTAACGGTCAAAGATGTTTGACGAACTTGTTTGTCAAACACGTTTGATACGACAAAAATTTTTGACGTTTACAGAATCCTTAGCCCTTCAAGTACCTTGACTCTTGACTTTATTAGTCTGTGCAATGTTCATATCCTGCTTGCTAGATGCAACACTTCGGGCGTCCTGCTAGAAGTCAACAAGCATGACGGCCTTTGTGGCGCAGTGATATGACAAGACGGAGATCCTGGGTTCGATCTCGAGATTTTCTTAATTGGTCCAAGTCTGATTTCCCAAGTTAGTCCGCTTTCATCTTAGATTGCATCATCACTTCAAGTTCAAGTTCAGTTGACCAGTTAAGGAATATCGACTACGTATGCAGGTTCAAATCATTGCGATCTCCCATGGCTACCAGAGGGAGGAACTAGATACCCTTGGTGCGGAATAATTGTCAGCGTGTGACGTCACACAATTAACGCGGAACTGGCTCGTTGGCGTTTATCAACTGCGGCACGCTCATTACTATTTATCAAACGACCGCGTCGTACAGTCGTCATGATATTTATCTTGGCGATATGTTATTATTATAATATGCGAATCGAGCGGGAATTACTTCTATTTCTCAGTTATTGATATGGAATGGTAATTGCGTTATTCCTTTAAAGAAATCAGTATTTAATATATCTGCAGTCGAGTGTAGTGTTGATGATTCCCTCCATGTCATGGCCGTCAAAGGCGACACTTTAGCTTCATCGTCTAGACTGTGGTGAGACTGGCAAAATCGAACTTAAGAAAGATGGGTTATATGACTCGCATTATTATAGCTGTCCACTACATAGTAGACATAGAAGACTTGGTCTTGACTTTTTTGAATAGCGTTCTGAACATGATGTTTAGCACCGGTTTAATCGTTAGGTTATCATCATTTGAAGTACGAGCACTGTTGGACAGAGGCCTCCAAACACCAAGGTCTCGAGCCGCCTGCATTCAGCGGGTTGCAGGGACCCCTTTAATGTCGCCTGTCTACCCAGGGGAAATTAACACTGCGCTCTTCAGTGCAGTGTTAGTCTTCCGCTACCCAAAATGCTTGGGACCTCAAGTTTTTTTGCTTCAGTTTTGAGTCTCTTCGATCTATCTGGTCCGTTTAAATTAACACTAAGAGAACGATGCCCCTATTGTCGTTTTTCATATATGCGTTTTTCTTTTTTCTTGACTTTTCACTTTTATATATTTAGATGACATGCCACATTAAACTGCACTCTATAGGAACTACAAATCACAATTCATTTATTTCAAGCACTTTTGAAACGTCAGTTGATTATTTGTCTCTACCACCGGTTCGGGAGGCAGGTATACAATGCGTTGATTCGTTGCGACGTCGCAAAGCACTAATTAGGCATCTCGTAATATTAATTGCTATACAAAGCAGTGCTCACCACACATAGTCGAGACTCTTGTCGTTGGCGAGCGGGCACTGCAGCGAGATGTTGCCGCGTACGTCGTACAGCAGCTCGGGCAGGCCGTCGGCGGCGGCGGCGGCAGCGTCGGCGGTGTCGGCGGCGGGGGCGAGCGCCGGCTCCGTGCCTGCAACACACGCACTGTCACACACTCGGCCTCAACTATATACGCTACAAAATGTAGTCCACAGATACAGTCAACTTACTAAATACAAAAGAGAAGTACAAAATAAAAAAAATAATAATAGAACTATTTTTTTGAAAAGGCAAAAAGTATAAAAGTTACGTAAAATTGTCTATGATATCAAATATTCTTAATGAAGTAAATGATAATATATTTTTTGGAACAACATCAGCAGTCTGACAACAGACGGGACGCGATAGAAACGCCAGGCACCGCGACCGTCGCGACCGATGAAAGTAGACGCGACAAGCGCGTACGGCGTATTCTTATGATTAGTCGATACTAGCTAAAAGTATATGTAATCTACAAAGTTTTTAACCTACAAGTTAATTGTACTAAAGTTAACAATCAGTATTCCAATAGAAGCTTTGTTACAATCTGCAAAAAATCCATATTCTATATGTATAACGAATGCAGTCAGAGTATTAAATGTCAGTCGAAATTTATGTTAATTTATTGCAGACTTTAACAATAATTAGATTTTCATTGATTCAGATTGCTGGACCGATTGCACATGCATTGTAGATTAATGAATATTTTATATAAGATTTAAAAATTAATCTATAAAATGTGCGTTTTATTCGACGAAATAAATATGTTAAAATAAGTAGATATTGACATAGAGAAGGCAAACATTCATTAGAAAATCAAAGATATTCCCTTGACATTAAGTTTAATTTGAAAATTAAGGTCAGGAGACAATTAATGTTTGCTAGTCACGATATGGTTTATAAGTTTATTTCTCATGATAATTTTTCGTGTTTACCGATGCAACGAGCTTAAATAGTTGCCAATAACCGCTTCGACTGGATTGACAAGTTGAACATGATCCACTTTCGGATAGAGGCGGTCATTGAATAGAAAACCTATCCAAATTCTATGCAAGATTGAAAACTACTTAGATTTGCCAAATGTCGATCCAGTATTATTGTGCGAAATGCTGAATCAATGAAAACCGTCCATTACAATAGGTTAAATTTTAAAAGTAATATAAATCCAAACATTACAGGACATCACACTACGTTATATCGCTAAGCATCCACAAGTTATCATCTTAATTATGGGAATAGCTCTTCTATCTACTTAAATATTATTATAATAAAAACTAGTTATTACAGCTACGATATACAGACGTGCACAGATATCTACAAAACATTAAAATTATATGTAACATAAACGTACTAACTACCTACATAAACTATGGGTTAAAAATACCTATCGATTGATAAATAAGGTACGGCGGTCGGTCGCGAGTCGCGACATACTCGTTCTAATATCCGAATGACTATTTCAGGCAACAATTTCAAAGTTACTTAATAAATAAAGTGTCTAGTTTACAATAAAACCCTAATCTGCTCCCATAACGCGTTTCATTCTAATAAATCGTTCTACGGTACCGTTCGTGCGACTGTCGCGTTGTTGTCGTACATTAGGTACGGTGCACACAAAACTATTGGAATTTGCGGTCTCACACGTCGTCTAACCGTCGATGCGGTATCTAGCCGTCTAGCTGATGCATTTGGTTGTGGTATCTTAATTTTGATATCTTTATTTACGTTGGTAATTCTGATTCACTGCGAGAGTATGTCCTAATTTCAAACACCCGTGGAGGTAGGACTTTAACAAGCTGTTTTTGTCATACACAGCGATATTTTGTAATGTAAATTAAGAATTTGTGTCACCGCACTCTGTAAATGTCGAGTGCGGAAAACTGCCCGCTCAGTATGCATAGTAACGACGTGTACGCGGCTGTGCAATTGTCTGTCTTCGATCGCTCGACCTCGATCCGCGCGAGTTCGACAAAGGAGGACACGGCATTATCCGATTACGGCCTCGATGCAAACGGACGATTAATTATTATTATTTATTAATATAAGTACTCGGAGCATGCTGCACGTATTTAATACAATTATAGCAAAAACAAAAGAGTGTTGTGCGTTCGGTTAACAGCATCGGCAGTGACGGCAGTCGGCAGTCGGCAGGCGGCGCACGCGGTAGGTACTACGTCGCGATAAACGGCTAGGAATACAATGGTTCCAAGGCTCACTACGAGTTGAGTTGAAGCTACATGAACCGCGACGCGACAGCCGCGTCGCGGTCGCGACTAACGCATCGAACCGCCTAGCAACAAAGCGCTACGTCTACTTAAGAATGACAGAAAGAGACACAACGGCGGCGCTACACCGACTACAGCGACTACAGTGTGGTGACTGCGAGTTTTTGTACTTATTCGATCGTATATAAGTAAACTTCAATTTACATCGAATAGAAACGGCACCATATATTCACATATTGTTTTCTCTCGATGTAACTAACCGGTGCACCGTGAATTCCATATACAGTAAATAAATACATTATTAGATAAAATTTAATCATCTCTCTGTGATTTCAAAACAACAGTTGTCTCAAGTGCTTATAGTTATTTATATAACACCAAAACACAAACAAGCGTTTTTTGAAATTTCTGTCTGTTTCTCCAGTCTAATCCTTGGAACAACTAAACCTTGGAATGGAACTATATTGGAAAATAGTGGAGGTTACTGAGCTAATTATATGCTAATTTTTATCACGGCAAACCCATGGTACCCTCGGGGTTCGTAAATAACTGAATTAACATCTCGTAACACATCTCGTAACCCGTGAGAAATGGCAATTTCTATTCCACATACATCATAGTTTATTTTAACGCGATCGAATGGGTACAAAGTCGCAGTGTACACACGGAGCTGGAGGACTATTTTGTAAGGATGTTTTGTATAACTCGCAAATGCGAGTTTCGAATTAACAACTATCTCTCTCTGTCTAACACGATATAGACATAGAGCAATAGATACGAGTTCGAAACTCACACTGTCGAAGTGACACAACCATGTTTACAGAACAGGCCTGCTGAGCGGCGACAGAGCGGGGCGGTACCGGGCGCGGGCAGCACGACGACGCGCACGCGGTGCCGCCGGTCGCCGGCGCACGTGTAGAGGCCGGCGTGGTGCGCGGCGGCGTGCGGCGTGCGCAGCCGCGCGGCCAGCCGCGCGTCGGGCGCGGCGGGGGACTCCGGTGCAGCGCGCAGGTCGGGCGGCGGCGCGGCGCCGTCACGCTGCCAGTCCGCGCGCTGCTCCGCTCGCAGCCTGCACTCCACCGTCAGCGGAGCTCCCTGCGCCACCGTCACCAGGCTCTCCTCTCCCGCCTCCGCCTCCGCCTCTGCGCCGCATAAACGCTCAGCGCGCGGCCCGACCGCGACGCCTTGTCCCGATTCCGCGCTCGATATCGATTAAAGGTTCACAATGAATATTATTAACCGTTTATTGGATGACGGACTTTTACAACCCATTACTTCTTGCTATCACAATATTAATTGGTACATGAAGATAATATAGGCACAAGGAATTGTACTGACTACCTATTTCACCTTATTACAATACTCAATACTTACGAATTTTTGAAACAACCTTTTCATTTAATATATAAATAATGATAAGGTTGCCTAAAATAATACCAACCACGGCGTAAATCGTAATCCCGGCAATATTAATTAAGTACGATTTCCTTACAGGGTACAAATTTATGCCACCCTTACTTTGATAATATTATTGTATGTAGAAGGTGAGGTCCTAGAAAATCGCATTCAAAAAATTAAACAATAAAAACTCCAGCCAAATAATCGGCTAGTGCGAAAAGGCACGGATATTCCGTAACATCATAAACCAGGTAAAATCCTAAGGTTATCATAACATGCAGACAATAGCAAAGCTAACAAATAAAGCAAATTGCCGTATCTGCGAGTCGATAGAGCTGATATGGTATCTCCCTATCTCGAGAGATAACGGACGCAATGCGCACAATACGCTGATCTCTAGCAATGCTGTGTAAATAAGAACATTGTAAGTTAAGCCGATAGGTATTACATGTAATCAACAGTAAAATTTACTCAGGCTATTTATTATTTTGTTGTAATCATTTCATAAGTTTCTCAATCACGATGAGTGGGAAAAAAATTGAGATTCCAAAGGCTAGTCAAGTTTTGCATGTTTCTACAGAAACTACAAAATAAAAACTCAATTTGAATTTCAAATTATTTTAATTTTAAATTAAAAAAGAACAAAGATTTTGCTGTAATCATTTCATTATTTTCTCAATTGTGATTAGTTAGGAAAAAATGCATTCAAAAGAACTAATCGAGTTTTTTACGTTTCTATGCAGACTACAAAAAAACTCAAATTCAAATAAAATTGTCAGATATTAAATAACAAGAATTTCATTTCCTTAGTTAATTGATAAAATAAGGCAAATTTACAAAATTAAACTGTTTAAAAAATCGTGTATAAGCGCAGCTCACATAATATAACTATTACATTTGTAAAAATAAAACGCATATTATAAATGGGTGGGATAATAAAATTAAAATCTTTATGTGAATGTAAAATTTTGTGTTTGTAACTCCTCTGAAATGGCTTAACTGATATTTATGAAAAGGGAATGCCTATCCCCGGTCCTTGTATACCCTACCCTAACTACCCGGCAATTTACTTATATCTATAAAAATCTATGGTATACTTGGGGTCCGAGAGATTATACTGTATTGTGTATATTTGGTAGCTCAGAGAAAAGGTTGTAAGCTATTTTCATGCCCATATCCCCATCCACAATTTAAAATCATGAGTTTAGTATTTTTGTATGAGAGAAATTTGTACTGCAAAGCAATATTGCTGAATAAGCTAGAACTATATATAATTTTTGTCTGTACATTCATATTATATCTTTACCTTCAAGCTGTCCTTTTATTGCAGGTAATTGCAATATTCACTACGAGAATCATTATATAGTTTATTTCCTGCATTAATTTTCTGTGGTTTAAAGATTTTGTTTGTAGTTTTTGCCTTCATAATAGGTATTCTGTTTATACCAGTAAACTACACTAAGGAAGAAGAAGAGACAGTTAAGAAGCAAGCTTGTGTTGGGGGTCGCAACCCTAAGTAATAAGGAATATGACAAAAGGATGTTGACACATTGATTTTAAACAGTGAAATAGGGACAAGGCTAGATAGAAACATCTATAGATGTATATTATACATGTCTCATTAAATGAAGAATAAAAATAATGTGATCATATAGATTATAGATGGATAGATAAAGATAATTGGGTTATTTGTTATCAATGAAACAATGGATAAGATATTTGTTGCCATACTGTTGTACCTATTTTGTATAATTAACTAATAGCAGTAATTTAAATTTGAATTAAAATTTTGTACAAATATATTAAGTAATTTGTTAATTCAAAACTTAAATTTGCTTTATAAAAACATTATTTATTAGTGGTTTCTAATGAATATGTATTCTTTATACACTAAAACCAAATGCTATATAGTTAAAAATGATAAATTTTATACAAACATTGAGTTTTATAAAAACTTGAATTTTTATTGAGGCATTAGAAAAATCTTCGTAGCTATTAAAAATAGGTATTATAAATAAATGTATTTTGTATTTATGAGAAAACAGGCTAAGAGACAGAGACAGAAACCTAGCTATAAAAAGAAGAGTAGGTCTTCTTCTGTAAAAAGATCTTTTTCTTATAGACATCTATACCAATATTATAATAAATGGCTGAACCAATCACAATAAATTTTGGTATAATGGTAGATGGGACCTTGGAGCAAAACATAGGGTACTTTCTTACCCTAAAATAAAAATAAAAGGGGGTGAAATAGAGGTTAAAAGTTTGTATGGAAAGTCCTTCATTTCTAGAATTACAGTTATAAAAATTTGTTCATATATCAACCCCTACTTGGTGAAATAGAGGTTGAAAGTTCACATTGATTTCTACATGGACAAAGTTGTGGGCGTCCGCTAGTTGGTTATAAAATTATTTGATCACAGTTGGCAATCTGGAATTTGGAGAGTCAAGTATCAATATAACCGAGGTACAGATAAATGTGTTTAAAGTTTACAATTTAATACAATTCTCTGGACCATTAGCAATAGAATTAGCCTATGCCCTCTCTTTCCAAGAGAAAACTCATGGTCAACATTGAGCTGCCTATGTATTGATAATGCTAAAAGGAGCGATTGTATAGTCTGCAATATTTTCTACTTGATTAATAAGACTAAACAAAAAAAATGAAACAAGTCAAATAAATTACTTCACAATTGTTTATCTCAAGTAGGCAAGTAAACATATGTTGAAATTTTATTCAACAATTAGGTTGTCTGATGTTATTTGACATTTTCATGTATATACAATAACATAGGTGTGCAGTTCAATCCTATAGGCATATACTGACTGGTTTTATTGCTGCATCAAATTGAAGGTTAAATGACTTGGTGGTGTTAGTTATAGTAATTAACCATAGATATGTAAACCACCAGAAAAAGTCAATTTTATTGTCCTAAGTTGGGAATAGAAGGGCCTGTTATCTTAAAACAACACACTCACAACGCAGGTCGAGAATGTTACCTACATAGATATCAATAACAAAGGGAAAATCTGACATTATTTTTAACAGAAGGCCTCTCTGTGTAACTATAGCATCATAAATAACTCGCTACAGCTGGTAAAGCCGTGAGTCACTGCCGCGCCCCACCCTTGCTGCAGACGGCAGCCTGACAGACCCTTGACCCGCCCAGCAACACCCCTCACGAAATTTAATTCTAAGACACAGCCTTATCGACCATTACACAACGAGCATGCAGAAATCGCTGCCTCAAACGACTATCAGAACTGGTTGGGAGTCTAAAGTCAAACAGAGCAAAAATTTTCCAAATGAAGTTTTACTTACTTTGGGCTTCTGACGGAATTACGCTCGCTAATAATAGAAACGCGAACGGCAAACAAAGAGCGCCTCGGGCCATGGTGGTTGATGTGCGGGCTCGAACTCCTTTCACATACGGTTGCGAAGACTTGGGGGATAAAACTGTGCACGAATTATAGGACCACTACCACCATTCCACCCAGTATGTAATGAAATTACACGACCACCGTACCCCTAAAGGTCGATACGCAATATGGCCGCTGCTGTCCTAGATTGAGATTCTCAAGTTTTTTTTATTCTCAACCTCGAATCAATCGAATTTATCTGTCATTGTCATCGAAATGTCACCGAACGAACTATGACAATAGACACAGATTAATAACTATATTTTTTTTCAGAACGCCATCTAGCGTCGGAGATTAGAAATGCAACAAGGAAAAGAGTGATCCGCATTCCGCGAAAACGTTGAGCAGGGGCGTAGCTAGCTACTGCGGTAGTGGCCTGCTACAGGGGCCTGAGGCCCCTAATCTAATTTTGATATGGGGCGACTCCAACTCCAAGGCATGCTACGCCACTGGTGTTGAGATCGACATTTTTGGGTAACTAGGTAAAGTTGAAACTTGTTCTGGAAGAGGAGGCAATAGCTGGGCAAGTTCGTGTGTAACACTCCCGAATTCCCGATGGTCCGTGCGGGCCGGGAGGGGGTAGTGATAACTTCGTGCGCCAGACTTCATACCCGCGCAGCCCTTCCCTCTGCACCGCGCGGACGACTTCACACCCGCACGAACTTGCCAAGCTATAGGCTGTGGAGTTGTAGGGCTTTTTTGTGCAAAAAATATCCTTACGACAATCTGAAATATTTATAAATCAAGTAATGGATGGCTGGACGTAGGTAGGGCTTTTAGAAGCGTCTATACTGAGCTGCTTGCGAGTGCATTCTGCGGCACATTTAATGACGTTAGTCCAGTGAGGGGTCGACCAACACTGCACACCCCACTGCCGGGTCACCTACCCCATAGATATGTTTGTATTATCTATGGGGTTATCATTCTAGCTTCTTGAGAACAAAACATCCATCAGCTTTTGAAACTATGTGCATAAAATATTAAACCTAGAATACCACAAGACATAATGTTTTATTTTACATGAATTCGCTGAACACAGGTCAAAAGAAACATTTCAAACAGCATTTGTTTGGTAGCAGATTTGATGAAAAAACAAAACACTTCTAACATCTGAGTTTATTGTTAAGATCCAAAATTTGAGGTAACACATTTGAGTTCAGAGTCACAAGAATTATATTACTTGTTATCTACAGAGTGCAAATTGGCACCTGCATCTAACATGATATATCCCGAGAGCTGGTCAACATTTTTGGGTAGGTATTTGAACAAAACTAAAAACTTGTTCTTTGCCTCTTCTATACTACCCTAACACAGAACATGAGACTTGGCAAAGTCTTTTGGAAAAAATACACTTGATTTTTCTGACAAAGTCAGGCTTTTTATTTTTTTTTTTGTAAGCATCTAGCAAAGTCAAATACACCATCTAGGAAATTTTGTGTATTTTTTTGCTCTTTAACCATTCAATTTTAAAGCATATTTTTTTTTAATAAAAAAAACCCCACAAATCCCCAGCCTACGTGTTATGGCAATACAGAAGAGCTAAGTAAAAGTAAAAGAACCAGTATCACAAATACCTAACCAAAACGTTGACCAGCTCTCACACCAAAATATCTATATATCTTAAATGGCTACTAATACTTAAAGATAGTTTTATAATTATGAGTAAATACATCTATAACTACATACTTAGTAGGTATTGCAGGAATATAAATTAATACTTTTATTTGGAATACAATATTTTTATGCACCTACATTTTTTTTTATTATCTATTACATAATATTCTATTCTCTTATATACTAAAATTTATAAATACAATCATGTGCGACTAATTAACAATAACGATTATAATAAAACTAATGAATAATAACAACAGATTCTTTGGGATTGTCTCAATCACTAGTACAGGAGCCCAAGGGGATTTTGGGATTTACTATTGCACCCAGCAAATGAACATGAGGATACCTTGTATGTTATTCAGTATCTTAAATAAAAACACTTTACGTTTAGGACAACCCAGCATATTAGTAAAACTATGGGATCATCAGATATTCAAATGCGTCAGATTAAGGTAAGGTTAGTTACTACGCATGCACGCTATGCATTTCGACAACTTAAGCGTAACCAGGGAGTGGGATAGTTTTATCCTTATAATTTTTCCACTTGTTGTCTCTACCAAGGTATTATAGTAGGTAGTGTCTAATACACTCACGGTATCCTCCTTTACATTCTTATATTCATCTGACATGCTCGAGTGAATCCCAAAATCCTCTGTTGGGCTACCTTACTAAATAGTAAGCGGCTTAGGTCCACATGTGCAAGCCGCATACTCGGTCATAGTATTTTGTTTTTTTTATAGTACAACATTTGACTACAACCATTCCTGAAGAAAAGCCTAATTGAATGGCCCACTACAGGGCCAGGATTCTTTATAGGAGCTAGGATTTAAGGCTTAGATCCACCACATTGCTAAAATGCAGGTTGGTGGGCTTTGTGTAATAATGTTTTGAGTCTATTACTCTCAGATATTATTAATTACTGGGACTTTTTAACGTGCTGTTTGAGACTTTGATGCACGGATGGGACACACTAATAACTTGACAAATCTGGACTGATATTTTTTTAGGTCACAATGAAAATAAAGTCATTTTATTATTATTATGTCCTGGCTACACAACAAAAGGTGAAGCACTCGACATATCTTTCCTTTCATCTTTTGGAGTGAGTACAACCTATGTAAGAGGGAGGGACAACAGACAAGTACGTAGATAAGTTTCAAAAGGGTCAAAGTATTTACCCGTACTTAAGCCCACACGCGCAGCGTAGTGTCCCACGACGCCGTGGCCACAGCCGTGCCGTCGGGCGACAGCGTCAGATGCGAGACGCGGTGCTCGTGGCCCGACATGATGGACACACGCGTAGCGCGCAGCGCGTCCCACGCGCACGCGGTGTAGTCGCCGTAGCCCGCGAACAGCAGGCGCCCGCTCAGCGACCATTCGACTGACGTCACACCGAATATGAGACTCGGCTTACCGTAGCGCGCCACTTCTCTGTCGGCGCGCAGATCGAACAGGCGACACGCAGAGTCGTCGCAGCCGGAGGCCAGCGCGTCGCCGGCGGGGTGGTACTTCACCGCTGTGACGTCACTCAAATGCGCGTCGAAGGCTTGCACGGCGTGCCCCGAGCGCATGTCCCACACCAAGACCGCGCGGTCGCCGCCGCCGGACACGAAGGTGTCGCCCAGGTCGGTGGGCGCCAGGTCCAAGGCCAGCACGTCGGCCGCGTGCGCCTGGAAGCTCTGCAGCAGCTGGCCGGACTCCACGTCCCACAGCGCGGCGGTGCCGTCGCCGCTGCCGGTGACGAGCTGGCGGTCGGAGTTGGGGAACAGGCAGGCGGACACGTAGGACGTGTGCGTGGCCACGGTGCGCTTGCGCGACGCCGGCTCCTCGTCGCCGCCCAGCGGGAACACCGTCACCTTACATTCAAAACGAGGTTTGGTTTTAGGGTTCCATAACCAAAATGTAAGCAAATACTAAAAAAAAAAAATTTTTTTGCTTGGTTTTACTTGATATATATAATGGCAACAGGTAGGTACACACTTTCAATGTTGACAGAATATGTAGTTACACTGTATAAAAATACAATGAGGCAATAGACCTGATTTTTTTGCAGTTTTCATGAACACATCATGCGCGAATCTGACTTGCACTTAACCGGTTTTTGTATAACGAGCTCGCATAATCGATGAAAGTGCTATGTACGAAATGATGGAACAGCTTCAATGATAAACACAACTAGCAGTCACCTTGTTGTCGAGCCCGCCGGCGGCCACTGCCCCACCGGAGGGCGCGTAGGCGCACGCCATGACCCACGTGCTGGGCATGGGGATAGTCACCTCCTTGGCCGTGGAAAATGCGTCCCAGATTATGAGCTTGCCATCCTGAAATGTTAAGTCAAACAATAAGAATGATGACTGTTTATTAAATTGTATATAAATTAGGAATATTTGCCAAAGTTGGGCAAACAGACAAAGTTGTTGGTGTCACCTTAAATTAAATAAATTGTAAAATATGTACCTACGTCTGAATAAAGGCTATATTATATATAATTATTATTATTATTATTAAATTAGGAATATGCTAATAGTAATGCAATTTTGTAAAGGTAACAGAGTATCTGCGATCATTACTTCCGGAGCTACAGGAATTAAAAAGGTCAGATTTGCGGTGCTGCCGCGGATCCCTGAAAACGCCCCATACAAAATGGTTACGAATTAATGACATTGTAAGTCGTAATGATCGTTAGATTTGTATGGACGTTCAAACAACATTACATTTACGTTTATAGTTCATGTATTGAAAAATGTCACATTTAATGTAAGGAAGCTGTAACTGTATGAATTTTCATCTAATTACGATAAAAGATTTGTAATAGATTTAGAAATTTTATAATCTTATATATTTCGCAAATATTCAGACAATCTTTGTTTTATAAGTATAAATTAGTAATTAAGAGGAAGGCCTTCAACACGTGTATCTTGCCATGCCTAACATACGGCTGTGAAACCTGGGCGCTCACCATGGCTCAAAGGGCTAAACTGGCCAGGTGCCAACGATCCATGGAGAGGAGCATGACTGGCTACAAGAAAAAGGATAGGGTAAGAAACACTGACCTTCGAACTAAAACTGGGGTCACCAATGTTTTAACTCGTGTCGACCAGCAAAAGTGGCGATGGACAGGCCACATGCTAAGGGACACTACGGGGAAGTGGAGCAGACTGGTGATGGAATGGTACCCTAGAGATGGCAGAAGGAATCGGGGTAAACAGTTCATTAGATGGGAGGATGACTTAAAGCTCACAGCAGGTCCAAACTGGAGAAGGGTCGCATTAGAGAGAGAGCAGTGGAAGTCGCTGGAGGAGGGCTATGCCGAAAGGCACACTATGTTAAGAGATATTCTTTTAAAAAAAAAAAAATGAAAACAAAATGTATTGTATATATAATTGTAATTTCTTAACACAGAATAAAGGGCTTATTATTATTATAGTTAACATTGACCTTATTTACCCCAATGTATCACAAAAATCAAAATCATGGTCATAACTTCCAACCCTACACCTGACAAGTGACATGTGATCTATACTAATATTATAAAGCTGAAGAGTTTGTTTGTTTGTTTGATTGAACGCGCTAATCTCAAGTACTACTGGTCTGATTTGAAAAATTCTTTCAGTGTTAGAAAGCCCATTTATCAAGGAAAGCTATAGGCTATATATTATCTCCCGGTATTCCTACGGGAACGGGAACTACGCGGGTGAAACCGCGCGGCGTCAGCTAGTGTAACAATAATTCAAAACTAAATTTGTAAGAACTATCTTAAAACTAAATCTGATCCTACATAATATAAAACATTACTTAATTATTCATTTATGACAAGGTCTTCCTGAAATTCTGTCTGCCTACAGCAGATACATATACAATACATAACAAAATATATTGTACATAGTGTTTTAAAAATTATTTATCATGATTTATGTTGATGATCTATGGGCCATTATTTTATATTTTTAGAACCAACTTCAAAAAAGGCAGAGGTTATAATTTTGGTGGAATCTTGTTTTTTAGCCAGACAACTATAAAAATGATATCATGATAAACTTAAAATGTAGTCATCAAAGTTTTCTGCACTAAAATTAGCAGTGAACACTTGAAGACAGACTAAATTGGGTTTATTGGTAGACATAGAAAAAATTGTCCCGTCAACCAAAAAAAATTTTGCTAAATGAAACCAGAACCTGTAAGATTTAAGTTATATATTTGTATCAGAACAGAAAAGAGTTAATCATTCAACTAACCTGAGAAGAAGACACGAGATGGCGTTTGTCTGGTGCCCAGTCACAGCAGAGCACTTTGGCCTGGTGACCCTTGAGCGTTCGCCGCATCTTTAGGTTGGGGATATTGAGGGGCTCCAACCTCTCTGCCACACTGATCACTACATGGAAACACCTTTGTTAAATTAAGTTTTTACATTTCTTGTATATTTTGATGGCCTCTGTGATGTGTGCGGTGGATTTCCAAGGAGATCCTGGGTTCCATCTCTGGCGGGGTCAATTGAGGTATTCTGAATTGGTCCAGGTCTGGCTGGTAGGAGGCTTCGGTCGTGGCAATTTACCACCCTACTGGCAAGACAAACCACCAAGCAATTTAGTGTTCTGGTATGATGTTGTGTAGAAACCAAAAAGGGTGTGGATTTTCATCCTCCTCCTAACAAGTTAGTTTATTTCCATCTTCAATTGACTTAAAGCTACACTATCCACAAGTAACATAGGCTAAATTTTATTTTGGAAAAAAATAGGGTTCCGTAAGATATTTGGGGTTTTCGGACACAAGGTGTAAAAAATCAACCAGAAAAGTTACTTATTTTGCGTACGGTGTCTAAACTATAAAAGATAGAACCATAAAATGTTCTAATTCATTGAAGATCTTATAAATATCTACAAAAAAGTCCGCGACAGACTATACCTATCTATTATCGAGTGAGGCCCAACAATAATTTATTTATATAAAAATCTTGAATCTTTAGGGTAGGGGTGGGGTAGGGTAGGGTAGGGATAGGGTAGGGGAAGGATAGGGGTAGTTGAAAGTTTACATCAAGTTTCACGCGGACTTGTGATTTATACCCTCATTGTTAATTTAAAATTGTTATTTAAATCAACAGCTCTGAACATCAATAATAATTACGATACACTGTAGAAATAGTTCAGATTATTGTATTCGCCAACAAATGCTGCGCGCGGCGCAGGGGTACGCCGTGAGCGGTTCAGTAACTCACGAGTGACATCGTTCAGTTTCTGGCGCTCTTCTTCCAGCTTCTGCTTGAGTGCTTCCGCCTCGCGAAGCAGCGACTCCAGGGTCTCCTCGGGGCTGGCGACCACCGCCGTGTCCGCCGCCATGCTTCCTTGTTGTACTTTTACCACATTATTAATTAGGATCACTAATACACAATCGAACTATAATGTTCTAGGTATTGAATAGTATAATTTTCTACATTTTTTAATAAAAAAGTATATGTATTCCCAAAAAAAGAAACAAATCTACGACCACAGACGACAGACTACGACCACAGATTAATAGATACTAGACCATAGACTGCACAAACGTCAAAGATTGTACTAGTAGACCAAAGAAGTAAGGAACTTATACTCTTCGGGTATTAGTGTTCTGTGTCTGTGCTCTATGGCATAGACACATTCATAATTTTTTTGTTTAGTTTGTGTAGAGCATTTTAAAAACAAACAACGTAGGTGAGAATGAGACAAATATATTTTTAAAAGGAGATTCATATTTTCATTGCACTTGTGTATATAAAAAAAACATAGACTCGAATTGAGAACGTCCTCTTTTTTTTGAAGTCGGTTAAAAATTACTTAGGGCCGTTGCTCCTTACTCTTTTTTCATTGAATGCAATGAACACTGGACCTTCATTTGTGGTCTGTGCACTGGACAGTACTATCGTCTGTGGTAGGCGACCAATACGTCCATAGAGTAAAATGAATACGTCATTCTATCCACAGACGACAAATGAAGATTCTATCAACTGTCAAATTCAAATCTGAAATCAAAATTCAAAATCAAATTAAGAAAATAACGCTCAATTTGATTTGAAACGAAGCATAATAAAACTTTAATTTCATATTCTTATTTCATAGTGTTGAGTATTCACACTATTAAGATTTTAATGATAGAATACATTTCCGTCGGTCATTATGAGAGTTCCACTTCCACTTCACGTAGAAATCGTACAAAAGAGATCGAGTCGTGCGAATAAGGATTTTATAAAACAAATAGTGCATTCTTATTTAGCAAATTTTGCGACTATATTGCCCGGTGCGACGTTATCCAAGGAGTTGGAAGACGTTCCCGCTGTCGCGGAACACGTCAAATATATAAGCTTTTGTGATGCGGAGCAGGAGGCCGAGGTGGCCGCGAACGAGTGCGAGTTCATATTCCACGTGTGCCGCCTGGACACAGCCGGCGCCGAGGTGGACAGTGTAGCTGACGCGGCCGGCGACGAGATTACAGCTGCCACCGTGTGGGCGCTGCCGCACGAGGAGCTGCACGGGCTGTGGGACAGTCTCGTGTACGACTCTCAGCTCAAGCAGGACGCGTTACGCTTCGCCGAGACGGCCTTCGAGTTCGGCGAGCGCGGCGTCGACCCCAACGTGGTCGGCGTCAACCGCGTGCTGCTCTTCCACGGGCCCACGGGCACCGGCAAGACGAGCCTGTGCCGCGCGCTGGCGCACAAGCTCGCCGTGCGGCTCGACGGGCGGTTCCCGCGCGCTCGCCTGCTGGAGATCGACGCGCACAGCCTGTTCTCCAAGTGGTTCTCGGAGAGCGGCAAGCTGGTGGCGCGGCTGTTCGAGCGTGTGGGCGAGCTGGCGCAGGACCCGCGTCTGCTGGTGGTGGTGCTGGTGGACGAGGTATCATATCACTATCATCACCATTAATAACCATTTGGAGCACACAGATCCTTAGAACAAAAAAAATCTTATGAGCATGATTCAGAATGCAGTGCAGCATGAGTCAGGGCTAGGCTAATAGTCCAGCACTCTGGCTCAATGCAAATTGGCAGACATCTTACATAGAGAAATAAGAAAATTCTCAAGTATTCCTCAAGTATTAGTCAAGTAACCCTCTAGTTCTGAGAGGAGACTTTTATTTAACAGAGTCAAATATGGGTCGTTGTTAATGATGATATTTAATTTCTGGTAAAGCTGTTGTAAGCCAAGTGACTTCTTATATTCTTGGTTTCAATATAGCCCCTGGTATGCACCTCCAGATTTTCAGTTATGCACATTTTAAGATGGTATCATACTTGTATATAAATAAATAAATAGAATAACTTTCAAGTAAAGTTAGCTCAGGTGCATTTGCAGTGAGAAAAAAATTTCTTAATAGAAATGGTTCAATTTCCATTTTCACACAGGAAGTTGTAATGATTTTTAACTATTTTAAAATAAGTAATGTAAGATTTTTTAAAAGACTTGTTCTATCGGCTCTTCTCAGTCTTCTCTTCTGAATTGGGGAGTCTTTAACTAGACTTGCTATTTCAAATGTGTTTTTAAACTAAGAGTATCTAATGTCATCATCATCATATCAGCTGCTGGACGATGGACAGACTGTATGACATAGAGCTGCAGTGGGTTTCCATCATAATATTTTGTATTGTGTAATAATAATGGAATGGCTTGTGATATAGTGCTAGTTGATCGGTCGGTGCGCCGTGCAATAATTGTTGATATCACTGTTCCACATGATGATAAATGGTTAAAGCTGAAAAGGAAAAAGTATCAAAATACTTGGACCTTGTTCACGAGATTACCACCATGTGGAATGTTGAGTCAACTCTTATTGTTTCGATAGTTGTTCCAATCAATGATCTTATAGCAAAAAGCTTCAACCGGCTCGAAGGACCAATTTGTAAGGGCCAGGCCACAGGTTTACTAGTTAAAAACGGCTTAAAACGGGAACGTGTATGGTGACGCTTAGGCACTTGGCGTAAAAGTCGTTGATATTATTTAAAAGGCTGTCAAAGTCATATTATCTATGACACCACATACGTTCCGTTTTCGGCCCTTTATTGTAAGGCACAGATAATATATTTATAGGCATTTGCGTCGCTAACACACTCCACCCCAGTGCTGGATCAGCACTCTAACCCAGTCGGCGGAATATACGACGCGTATCGTCGGCCACAGAAACGGACGGAGTGTCGCTCACGTCCAGTACCAGCAGGCGGCCGTGCCCGCCACACTGCTCCTCCTTGATGACGGCGCGGGTCCTCGCGCCTCTTGCCACGTTGAGGTCGCTCGTGGATGCGTATTTGTTGACCCCCTAAGGCTTGGAATCTGTAGTAGGGTAGTAGCGCAAGAAGTAGGCATGCCACCCTGCAATGCCTGGATCGGTGACTGTGGTCCAAGCCGGCAGACATTCCGCTTATTGGAACATTTAATAAGGTACCTGAAACAAATTGATTATAATTTTCAACCCCAGTTGTCGCAGGCTGAATCCGTACTAAGGTGAGTGGAGCATAATTTTCCTTTAGGTCCATCTCTGACATCAAGATAAGTGCCTGCTCTGTGGGCCCCTGTATTTGAAATTTTTCTGTTGAATGATTTAGTGCTCCACCCCAGTGTAGGCTACAATAGGGTAAAGAGCTTTGTTTTGCGTCGTAATCCATGGCGATGAAATTACTAATTACAGGCACCGACTTAATGTGGTCATCCATTTGCAGTTGAAGCAGTCGCTGTCCTTCGTAAGTCGGGGGAAGTATTTTTTCTTTACCTATTATAATTTCTAATTTTCTTATTTTTACGTTTTTACGGTCAACAAAACATTTAAAACATATTACGTATGACGGTATTAAAATTATCTCCACGTGCGACATATCAGTGCCGATAAGTTTATTGTTCATTAAAATTACGTTGTCGCTAAAAACATCAAATTGAAGCGTTCTCAATGCGTACGCGCTGCTGTTCAGTGCACGGACGGTAGGTGCCGGTGCATAGTTTGCTGTCTCAATCGACCGCGGTATCTCTCGCTCTCGTCCCGGCGTATCGATGCAGTACATTTGTGTATGCGATTTTGGTCTGTCAGTGGTTCGACTAAAAAGTTCAAATTGCTTTACCATTTCGTTACAGCATTCGATCGCATTGTTGTCCATTATGAAACACACATCTGTGATGTTTCTATGTGCGCGTAATTCCACTCGTTCGGCGAGGTGCGAGCAAGTTAGCAAAACAGTTTTCTCATTACTAAGTGAAGCGGCTGTTGTCTCTGTTCCCATCGACCTGTGTATTTTAATGCTTATAATATTGGTATTTGATAGATTACACTGTTTCTTGTGACTTACATGTATTATTTCGGTGCTCGATTTGATACTCGGTTCTGTTCTACCTGTGTAACTTTCTGTTTTCTTTTTCTTGTAGTCGAATAACAGGCATTGATCCTTAGTGCAATAGTTATTTTTGCTACATACCGGTGCCGAGCAAGTGCTTAATAAGTGCGTTGATGTTAGTAAGCGTTCATTTTGTGGCATCATAATGTTATAATATTTACTCACGACCTTTGTGTGATATTTATCGTTATTACTACCCGTAATGTAGTCTTTCGTCGGTAACTTAGACAACACGGCCGAAGTATGATGAGTAACTTTCATGATTTTTAGGTGTTCTTCCATGTCACCTATGGACTGGACTTTGGTGCTGCCCGTGTATGCAGGTAGGTTTTCCTTGGTGCTGATATTGCTAAGCTTAGCGTCGGATGCGTTGTGGTTGGAGTTGGCTGTACCATTCAGTGCGCAAGTCAACACTCGAACAGTCCCATCGGTGCCACCGTCTGTAGCGGCGGGCGTGCACAGCTCGCCTAAACGTGAACCATAATGCTGGTCGAGCTGCGCTGACTGTTTGTGTTGGCTAGGCTGCAACCAACTGCCTACACTATCCTTAAAAGTACGCACCTTATGCTCCTTTGATAGCGGACTGTATTTTTCTTTTTCTAGTGCCGCAATATCAGCTTGCAACCTTTTCTCAATCAGTTGCATATCAATGCGGGCCTTTGCTTCCGCTGCCGCTAGTTCTAGCTGTGTTTTCTTCGCAAGGTAGGCTGCTGCGCTTAGCTTTCTAGACCTACTTGTCCTCCTGTGCGTAGAAGCTCCATCCGGTGCCACTGCGTGGCTGCTAGTGACTTTGCCACTGGTGCATGCTTCTAGCTGATCTAGAAGGCGTTTTGTTCCTTCCTCTGACATGAGCGCCTGGTTACCTATTAGTTCTGCCCTTGCAGCTCGCTGGATCTGCTCCTGCTCCGTTAGCTGCTGTTTTTCAACAGAGCTCCATCGGTTCACCATAATTGGCGGTGGAGTATGGAACATACCACAATTATCCGGCTTGAAGACCAATTTGTAAGGGCCAGGCTTAATAAAAACACAGGTTTACTTGTTAAAAACGGCTTAAAACCGGGACGTATATGGTGACGCTTAGGCACTTGGCGTAAAAGTCGTTGATATTATTTAAAAGGCTGTCAAAGTCATATTATCTATGACACCACATACGTTCCGTTTTCGGCCCTTTATTGTAAGGCACAGATAATATATTTATAGGCATTTGCGTCGCTAACAACCTTCAGAAGCTTTCGCTTAACTGTTGGATCAAGAGTTGGATACAGAAGGCAGTGACTTTTGAGACGGCGCGAATCGTGAGGAGGTACCTCACTGTGGAGCCCTGACACCAGTTGCTTGGACACTCAAATGTCCCGCAGCGGGAGGGTTAATATTTTTTTAAGATTTTAATAGTATTTTGTATATTTTGTATGTTTAACATTGTTAAATATTTTTTAAAAAAAGGAGAAATAAATGATAGATCAGGAATGGTTTGTATTTCTGTATTTAATGAATAAGTTCTTTCACAAATGGAAAGTTACTTTATCAGAGAGTAACACAGGCTATATTTCATGCCCACACTCCCATTTCCATTTGATTATGAGGTGGAGTCGCTGGCGGCGGCTCGGAGCGCGGCGCTGCGCGGCCTGGAGCCGTCGGACGCCGTGCGCGCCGTCAACGCCGTGCTGACGGCGCTGGACCGGCTGCGGCGGCTGCCCAACGCGCTGGTGCTGGCCACGTCCAACGTGACGGGCGCCATCGACGTGGCGTTCGTGGACCGCGCCGACATGAAGCGGCTGGTGGGCCCGCCCACCGCGCGCGCCGCCTACGTCATCCTGCGCGGCTGCTGCACTGAGCTGCAGGTATACACTACACCATACAAGTCCGTATTATCACTCCGGTATGAGATAAACATTCGCATTACCATATGATACTTGACGGCCTCCGTGGCGCAGTGGTATGCGTTGTGGATTTACAAGACGAAGGTCCTGGGTTTGATCCCCGGGTGGGCAGATTGAGATTTTCTTAATTTGTCCAGGTCTGGCTGGTGGGAGGCTTTGGCCGTGGCTAGTTACCACCCTACCGGCAAAGACGTACCGCCAAGCGATTTAGCGTTCCGGTACGATGCCGTGTAGAAACCGAAAGGGGTGTGGATTTTCATCCTCCTCCTTACAAGTTAGCCCGCTTCCATCTAAGACTACATCATCACTTACCATCAGGTGAGATTGTAGTCATGGGCTAACTTCAAACAATAAAAAAGAAAGTCCCCTCTCGAAAGCACGGCAGCCTGACTCTTTAGTGGGCCATAAAACTAGGCTGATAATGATATCAAATCTCATGCTATAGACATTTGTAAAAAAAAGTTAAGCTGTACTGTTTGTGACACATAATAAAGACACTAGCGGACGCCCGCGACTTCGTCCGCGTGGTATTTAGTTTTTCACAAATCCCTTCGGGAACCATGGATTTTACCGGGATAAAAAGTTAAAAAGTAAATATAATATATCTTAATACCGAATTTCAGCTAATTCAGTTCAGTAGTTGAGGCGTGAGAGAGTAACAAACATTCATATCGCAAATCTCGTGAAACCATGGATTTTTGCGGGATAAAAAGTAGCCTATGTGTTAATCCAACCTCCCTGCCAACTTTCAGCTAAATCGGTTCAGCCGTTCTTGAGTTATAAGTGGAGTAACTAACACGACTTTCTTTTATATATATAGATAGGAGGAGAGGAAGTAGGATATAGTAAAATTGTCAATATTTCAGGCGCGAGGAATGGTGCACCCGTGTGGCGAGACGCTGTTAGAAGCGCGCGCGTTGGCTCTCGCCGGCCCGCTGGCGCGCGAGGCGGAGGGCATGCGCTTGTCGCTCCGGCTGTGGGCGGTAGCGGAGGCGGCGGCGGAGGCGGGGCTCTCGGGGCGCGCGTTGCGAAGGCTGCCCTTCCTAGCGCGGGCGCTCCACACGGCGCCGCGCCCGCCGCCCGACCTGGCGCGCTTCGTAGAGGCCTTGCTCGCAGCCCTGCGCGCACATGTCGCGGACTGTGATGACTTGCGCGACGCTGCCAATGTGCACACCAATGTATAAGTGATAGTTGTAATTAAGCTAAGTAGTAAGATTTAAAATTTATTTTTATGTATAATCTGTAATTCTAAATAGAGCGAGAGTTATGCGGGCTAGTCTTAACTGTACACAGACATTTTGATTGTACAGTTAAAACTGCAGGGTATGTAGCTTTAGGCCAAAATTACTTTATTTTATTGTTGCTATAAAATATTTTAATGTGCGCCTCTGTCTAATGTATAAGGCTACTGTGATAGAGAAGTACTAGCTGATGCCGCACGGTTTTACCCGCGTGGCATAATGAACAAACTCTTCGTCTTTATATATTAGTATAGATTTATAGACAATGCAACTTGAAAGTACATACATTTGGTACATGTTGTTCAACATAATGTTTACCAACTTACTACAAGTCAATTGTATGTATATAAATAGCCTTTTATTTTCAAACAGCGTTTAGTTACATGAGTTTTGAGTATGATCTGATTATAGTATGTCCCGCTGTTCGTAATGTCTCCTGACATAGGCCTCCTTCTGCTGATTCCACTGCACCCTGTCGGCCGCAACTCTGGTCCAGCGAAGCCCCAGGGTTAAGTGGATGTCGTCTTCCCACCTTGTTGGACGTCCACGTTGTCTGGTATTATCTCTCGGGTACCAGTGTTGCCTGCTTGCTCCATTTGTCAGTCTTGCAATGTAACATGTGATCCATCCAACCCCATTTCAAGTGGTCGATTCTTTTGAGAACATCGGTAAGCTTTGTCTTGTGTTTGAAATAAAACACTGGACAATTGTATGTAAAGAAGTGAAATACCCCATGGATAGACCTGACTCCTGCATATACAAATACCAATAACCTATGCTTCTTAGAATAGGTACTCATAACTGACAACTGCATAAATATTGTGACGAACCAATTCTACGAATTACAAGTTTGACACTTGCATTAGTAAAGGATGTGTGTAAATAACTTCAAATGAAACGAATATGTAATTAGTATATTTCATTTAATTAATAAATAAAATTCAATTCTTTTGTACGCATATTTTATTATTTACCTACTCATTTAGTGGTTCAGAAGCTGCTGTATGGATTACAAAAACCCAAACTTAAAAATCCTCCATTTTTAAATTAAAATATAAAAACTATTAACATTACTGTCAAGTTTGGGAGTAAAACAATTGCCAATTTGTAATTAATCGAAACATTAGCTACTAAATAATTATTAAACTAACAAAATGTTTACAAATCATTAGACAATTTATAGGTAGTTTATTATCCATAAATTATACCGGCCTATAGAAAATGTTAAAACTCTACAGTTTGTTATAAAAACGTTAATAATAAAATTGAGGATAAACTTAGTTTCCTAGGTACATACTGGGGTGCATAAATTGGAATCACAATGAAATAAACGATAAATAAATCTAATAACAATATTTATAACGATTGTATAACTTAAATTTTAAATCATCAATAAAAACTTAACAAAAAGGCACCAAGCTCAACTGCCACTGTACAGTGGCAACTACCTCTGTAGTGTCAACTCCATCTGAGCAGTGTCAACTGCCACTGTACAGTGTCAACTGCCACTGTACAGTGTAACTGCCTCTGAGCAGTGTCAACTACCACTGTACAGTGTCAACTGCCACTGTACAGTGTCAACTGCCACTGTACAGTGTAACTGCCTCTGAGCAGTGTCAACTACCACTGTACAGTGTCAACTGCCACTGTACAGTGTCAACTGCCTCTGTACAGTGTCAACTGCCAATTCAACAACACTAGCTACGCAGCGCGTTCTAACTCCATACCTACACCTTAGAACATTACTAAAACTAATTATAAAATATATATAAATATATAATGTGTTCCCGTTAGATGAGACAAATAGAAACAGATTTTTTCTGCTTTGAAGTTAAAGGACATTTTTATTTAACTTATTACGACTCTTTACAAGACTGTTTAATTAAAAATGATTTATAGATTTTTCTTGATTACATAAACAATCTATTAAAGTACGATGTAATAACTTTATGACGTCTCGGAACATCGTGCATTAAGATGCGCAATACAAAATTTTAGGTATCAGCGGTAACGCAGTTTTTTTCAGTGCCTGACTGACATAAGACCTGTCAGTTCAAGGGAGTACCTACGTCATGTAATGTCACACTTCTACACGCCTAAATCGACATTTGGTACATATTATAGTCATTCATATTGTCCCAAAATATTTAAAACTAATTCAGTGCAGTATTACGTCTTACCTACAGCGTTTAGTGCATGTGAAGCTGCAGTCACCTAAACCTACCGTTTCCCTACTTAACTCTAACTTAATCTTGTTCTAATGACTTAATGTCTATTGTCTTTTGGCAATCACGTTTGCGACGGCTGTATTAGCTACCTAATGTGCTGTTCCTTATCTAAGGAGTAAGCAGTAATATCCGGCCGCTCAGAGATTGCGTTTCTGACAGGTCGTGATCGAATGGTTTTGGGAACATTAAATTACAGTAGGGTAGTTGACTCATATCAAATTTAATATAAACAATATTAATTTCGCATAGTACATGGAATAAGAATCCGAAATATATCGAAATTAATTAATTAAATTTAAGGATTTCTTATAAAACCTAATTAAAAACATGTATTTTTCAAATTTTCTAAACGTAAAAAACGATAATACTTTATGTACTAAACGTCAAACGAATTGATATCTAATATTTTTGTCAAACGCTCCGTTTGTAAGGAATTTGTTACAGTGACGTCATGAAACAGTTGAAATATATACCGTCATGGCCGACAGGCGTTTTGGGTCGTATTGTCAAAAACATATTTAAAAACTAAAATTTTCATGTAATCACGTCTTTTTTTTTCAATCTAGTAGAACTATAATGAACTATTTAAGACCATTAAAAAAAGTGTCAACTAGCCTATTGTTGCCTCGTTTTTTGTCTCATCACTACAAGGACAAACAGTTGGCATAACCTTGAAACAGCGCAGTCAACAACCTTGTACGCCAGTTCGATCACGATCTGCCAGAAAAGCAATCTCTGAGCGTCCGGATTGTAATATGTTGAGATTTGGACATTAATTTGTTAGATACTTATACAGGGTGCTCGGGAGTATTTCCCATAACTCAAGGGTTAAATTCTTTAACAAAAATAAATTCAAAATGTTCAAGGAACATATGTTCTTAAATAAATATTTTCGGAGTAAATAATAATTCTTTGGTAAAAAGTTCTTAATATGTGTCCCTTATACGCATCCTTATAATTCTGACGTAGTTAAGTTTTACGCATTTTAAAATGCAAGCATAGATAAAGGCGTGCATTACATGGACAGTCTGAATTATTTGTATTTATATGAAAACAAAAAGTTTTTACTTTTTTAGGTAATTGCATAACTAATATCTTTAGTTATGCAGTTTTGTTCCTATAAGTGGACTCGTCAACGCCTTGAAGTTATGGGAATAACTCCCGAGCACCCTGTATACATGAAATAATATCCAGTCTGTTGTTACACCTACACCCGCAATGCATTTATATAACTACTATTGCTCGAGTTACTAATTAATCGTAATTGCACAACCTACACCTCGCTTTCAATTAATTTTACCTATGTATACCGTCAGTGTCCTGGCGTTTTGTACCAGGGTAGTATTCATTTACACGAGCAGCACGTTGCCAACGGCAGCTGGCAATTGCTACTGTCGCCGACCGCCGTCGACTGCCGTTGACTGCTGTGGACTGCCGTTGACTGCTGTGGACTGCCTTCGACTGCGGTTGACTGCTGTGGACTGCCGTTGACTGCTGTGGACTGCCGTTGACTGCTGTCTACTGCAGTCGTCGATAGCAGTTGCTGCTCGTGTAAATGAACCCATAGTGGGATTACCTAATCGAGCCCATGATCATTCTGACCGCTCTCATTGTCCGGACATATTCAAAAACTTCAGATGTTCTGCGTTCTCCATTGATCAGAATGTTCTGCCTATCTCGTTACATATACAGAATTCAGAACCAGTGAGAGCGCTAATCAGAAGCGTGCTAGAGCCGCAGCAAATGCAGATCAACACCCCAGCCCGTCGGTGCGGTCCAAGCGGGCAACTCGCGCAGTAACCTCTCATGGCGCGCCGTCCGCTGCGCCTCCCCCGCCATAGCGTGCCCCGCTGCTGATACATCCACCCACGCCCCTTCAACAGCATCTGCCCCCCGAACAATATGACAGTTCAGTATCCAACTGAAATCAGGTGTGACCCTCGCGTTGTGTAACGCTATAAAGTAAGTGCGACGAACACCCCATAAGGGGCCTAATTGAGGCGCGCCGTCCAATAAATCGCACCACGGTATGTGCGCACCAACCGCTGGGGCCAGTATCAAAACGACATGCGCCGGCCCTGTCATGTTGAGGGACAGCGTGACGCGTTGTGGTGTGACGTCATCTAACCGCGCGGTTACATTCAAACGCACAGCGGGCGGCTCGTCCGTCCGCACGCGCTGTCCACGCGCGACTAACGACATCACTGGCAGGAAGTAGGGCGCGCCGCAGTACGGCCAGCTGTCGCACTCTTCTGCGGTGTTGGCCTCTTCAGTGCTGGCAGTCAGCATGGGCGCGAGCACGTCGCGCACCGTGGCCGGTGTGTTGGCGTCGAGCTCGGGCACCCAGTAGAAGTGCTCCTGTCGCTGGCCATGCTGGGTGCGCCGCGCGTGGAACACCATGAGGCGCTGCGGGCGCTCGGCGCTGTAGGCGGCGCCCAGCGGCCCAGCCAGCACCAGCGCTGTGGTCACAGCACACAGCGCCACACCGCCGTATATCTGTGAAAAACAGTTGTTATTAGCTATCTATAAATTAATGATATCACACAATTTCCATGATTATTTGATCCCTCAGTTTTAAGTCACATTAGTGAGACTCACTCAGTAGTATGACGTCACATATTATGCAATTTTATTAAAGGACATGTCCCAATTTTGTATGGAGGGTGGGCCTTTATTCCGATTGTCAACTAAGCAAAACAAATTATTTTACAATACAGGGCTTAAAACCTAAAATAAAAAAACAAAATAAAACCTGCATTATTTAAAATTAATTAAATAAAATGTATTTTTTTCATTAGCTGACAATAGCTGACTTTAATTTATGAAATGACATTATAAATGATTGACAGTTCTAATATTAGTAAATAAAAATTATAATAATGTACTCTGCTTGCACGCCTATGAGGCAGATTGTGTAGGAACATTAAAATGTAACAATATCTGTATATGACCACATTCTGGCAATAAATTATTTATGATTTATGAACATTAATTAAGAATTTTTATCATGGCAACATGCTTGTAACTCACACCCTGACAGATTGTCAGTGATCTTCGCGTAGTAGCGTTCACTCATGGTATTTTCAAAGCAATTTAAGGATGTTTTTTTATTTATCTAATTAATACGGGTTCCAAAAATTTTGAAAATTATTTTCTCAACAGCAATTTGTTTCTTCAATCCATAAAAAATACTATCGAACTGCTTATAAATTATAAATGGGACATGTCCTTTAAGCAACAGCTAATGTACTAGGAAGCTATTCTGCTGTATACTCACCAGCCACTTGGGGTTCTTGGCGGCCACCACCAGCGGCAGCATCCAGCTGAAGGTCAGCAGCGTCAGCGACGACACCAGCAGCGACATGATCACCTGCGGACGAGCGGCAACATTAAACGCTTGGTTGAATTTAGTACATAACGATAAAATATGGTTTTTAATTAAGACTTCAGTTTCTAACAATGTTTTTATAAATCGCAAGTGCGAATTTTGTATATTAGACAATTAAATACGCAAGAGACTGACCCAATGGGAAATGGAAGCGCTTTTGACCTCACGATTGAAGTCATTTCGTCGCCCCATTACACTTTTCGTAACGCATTATCCAGCTTTCTTCCCCAATTTTAACCTCAAAATGGCTCCTTTACCCAGTACAAACATGACCCGGACTCACGTCGGGCGGCAGCGGCGTGGTGCCGGCGCGGCCCATGATGGGCGCGAACATCTGCACCGAGTTGAGCGCCAGGTACGCGCACTGCAGCGCGGGCAGCGCCGCCGCCGCCGCGTGCAGCGCCGCCCCCCGGCGCCCGCGCCGGCCCAGCAGCCCGCCCAGCGCCGGCAGCAGCCACAGCAGCGGCACGAACGACGAGCGCAGCCCGCCCGCCGCGCCCGCCGCCGCCAGCGCCGCGCTCCACACGCACAGCGCGTCCCGCCACGCGCGCCACGCCCACCAGCCGCGCGCCAGCCGCGCCGCGCCGCCGCCCAGCCACGTCCCCCACGTGTGCCGCGCGTCCGCCCAGCAGCCCGCCAGCGCCGGCAGCGCGTACAGCGGCAGCAGCAGCGCCGTGCGCGAGTAGAACGCCAGCCGCGCGCCCGCCGCGTGCAGCAGCGCCGCCGGCACCAGCGCGGCGGCGGCGCCCGCCAGCCACGCCAGCAGCACGCCGAGCGCCGCGCGCGCCACCACGCCGCACCACGCGCGCGCCGACATGTACAGCCGGCGCCGGGCGTCGCGCGCCGACAGCGCCAGCTCGGCGCCCGCCGCCAGCAGCGTGAGCAGCAGCGCGGCGGCGGCGGCGGGCGCGCGCGCCGACACCACCAGCACGCCCAGCACGTCGAAGAACACCGGCTGCGGCTCGCGCTCCACGGGCCGCTCCAGGCGCGCGCCGGCCAGCGCCGCGCGCGCCAGCGCCAGCACGTTGTCGCCGGTGCGCTGCAGCGCCGCGCGGGGCACGCGCGCCGCCGCATCCAGCCGCGTGTGGTACACGTAGCCGTCGCTGCTCCACGCCAGGTCCACCCCGGACAGGTTGCCGAAGTCGCGGAAGATGCGGAAGTCGGTGTCGGCGGGGATGAGGCCGCTCTGGAACAGCTCCTGCGCGAGCGAGGAGGCGAAAGGGTGCGGCGCGGCGGCGGCGTACAGCTCCACGAGCCAGGGGTCGTGCGGGCCCGCCTGGAACAGCACCTCGCGGCCGCCCGCGCCGCACGCCTCCAGGTTGACGAAGGAGCGCACGGCGCGCGCCCAGCGGTGCTGCGTGACGAAGGCGTGCGAGGCCTGCAGCACGTTCTCCTCGGCGCCGTTGAGCAGCAGCAGCACGTCGTGGCGCAGCGGCGGGCCGGCCGCCAGCGCGCGCAGCACCTCCAGCCCCACGGCGCAGCCCGCCGCGTCGTCGCTGGCGCCTGCGCGGAGTACACACATGTAGCATTGTATACTATACGCATTATACGAATGTAACAGTAACACAGGATTTTTAGCAGACTAACAGTAGAGTCGCTAGTCTGTGGAACAATCAAAAACCGTTTTACCAGATAGATTTTGGGTAAAAAAATATACATTCAACATCCTAAATCTATAAAGCCTTTAATTTTGTTGCATAAAACATTGTCTTATTTTTGACCCAATAAATTTTTTTGTTGGCACGAAACCGGTGACTAGGGAGATGACTTTTCATATAGTTCAATACTATATAACCCTAAGAAAATCACGCTTAATACTTAATCAAAAGGATGCGAATCTTTGTTTGGTTTTATTAGATTTTACAAAATGACGAAGTGGTTAAGTACGGCTACGTGTCATGCGATGCTATATTCAAGTCCTCGGTCGGCTATGAAGCATAGCATAGTGGTTTACCTCCAGCACTGTGACGTCACAGATGACGCGGTCTAGCAATTAACAGGTCGCGCGGCGCTCCGAGCCAATCAGCGCAATCAAAGCTGATAAGTTAACTAACATCAATTTATATTCGGCCTATTTCGATACATTCCACCAATTCGTTAAAGGCAAGAGGGTCTAATTAGTCTTTATGAGCATATAATAAGTCCTTGTGCGTTGTGCCCCGAAAATAAATAGAAAACACTTGTTCATGACGTTACTGATGTTTTTTTTTTTATTAGTGAAGAGTCTGATGAAAATGATGAATGTAACAAACCATGGTATACCTACTGTGACATTTTACTTCGAAACCATTTTCCAGACTTCGATGCGTCCGATAACAAAACATATCGCACCTACGGTGCAATAACGTCACTTATGTATCTAACGTATTTTTTCAGGAGAAGCGTTTGAAAATTGAACATCCTATTAAATTGTAAAATATTACTCGACTAAAAAAATAAGTTGATAATATTACTACTACTTACTATTATGATGATACAATCGTTTAAAAATTACAATCCTCGCAGAAGTGACGTTATGGGTCTAGAAAATAATTTATCGGTCAATTATGTCAAAGCAAATAAAACACGTCATCATCCATTTCTAAAATTATTTATTCAAATAGCAAAGGTTTGAAAAATCCAATGTTAAAATCTTAGTTGAAAATTTGGAGTATTTTCTTATAATCAGTTAAGTTTTGAAAAAAATTGCATAAGTGACGTTATTGCACCGTAGGTGCGATATGCTTCCTGAAAGTTGTCCGTTGAGGTTACCACTTGATTTTAAATATAGGTACTAGATACTTACTTATTCTACAAAAATCGGCTCTGAGGTTTTTAATTGTTATACCATATAAACCTCCTGAAGGTCTGAGAAGTGAGAAAAGAGTATTTTCCTTTTATGACATCAAGACAAGTTAAAAAATTTTTTTATTGGAAGTTTGAACTTTATAAGATAGAAACGGACTCTTTTGCATGGATTCTTCTCGTGGATTATTAATATTCATTCATTCAGTGGCGCTAACATGCGACCAACGAGATAATCTCGTGACGAGAAATAGACAAAATTAGAACAATTGCGGTGCAACCAGGAATACTCTCTTTCACTGTATTAAGACGAAAGAGATGGGACTAAGACATATCTACGACGATATCTTGTCCATTTCTCTTCATTGCAGTCGAGATTGGAAACTTTACCACCGCACCGGACAATATTGCTCGTTTGTCGGATTTTAAGAACGCCCACGCGATTTCGCCCGCGTATTTCCCATTCAATTCGTATTCCCGTAAATTCCCGGAATTCCTTGGGAATACAGGGACAAAATACAGCCGATGTTCATTGGGGATAATGTAGGATTCTATTTGTGAAATTTTTCAAATCGGTGTAGTAGAAAAATTGTAAATAAAGATAATTTTCTTTTTTTTTCCAATAGATATGTAGGTGTAAAATAAAAGTGTTAGAAGTCAGAAACAACGTACCTACATAGGTAGTTTCGAGATGAAACGGTTCGGAGAACACTGGAATGACCCCAATGGCTTCAGACAGAGTCATTATCATAACAATATATGCGTACTATGCATAATGACTATTATTTTTTGCGACCCTTTTGTTTAATGTCCAAAACCTCGAATTTAACGAACTAAATATTATATGGAATATACATATTCGCATTAAATACCATTTGTCGACTTTAATGAGTAGATTACGAGTTACGAAACATAAAGTTCTTATTAAGGAAGTAAAATGAATGGTTCTTTGATGTTTATCCTGTACTGTACCATTCATCCGGCTCTGACGAAACATTGATGATAAGTGATGTTATCTACGAACGATTCTGAATGAATACAATCATTTCACAATAGATAGAATACGAGTCGTTAAGTGGCATTGTAACACATGCACATGACAGGAATAGATAGTGTTGATTGAGAATAGATTTCTATCGTCATTTTAGGTTGCGTACTTTTTTGCGGCATATTTCTAATCGAGGATAGAATGATTTGTGGCTTATATTAAAGATATCACAGGATGTTCTACGTCGTCGTACAATTGACTGTAATTAGCGACTGGACACCTCGGTACAGCAAACAGGAGAACGTGGGCGGACGCTAACACTACAGCGCACCACAATGTCTAATACTTCTAATACTACTCTACAATATCTATGGTATAGACTAGTATTTCTTCTCTCGGGCCCGCAAGGGCCCGGGGGGAGACACGATCGGGGCGAACGCCCCCTGCGTGTGGCCATTCATCGCATAGTGTAGAGACACTATGGTCCTTGGGTGTGCCCCTAAGAGTAGGGGTTATTTTCTTTTCTTCTCCTCATTTCATGCTCTCTTCATTATTGGTTAAGTGGTCTTCCTTTCTTTTGTCTTCTAGCTTGGTTGTCTAATAGGATGTCTCTGGGTAGAGCCATCCTATCAGGTGGGCGAGCGTGCCACGGCGCTATGTTTCTTATATGCGGATTTAGCGCCGTTTCTGTCCGGGCATATGCTCGGACCGCCTTGATCGTCTCGTCTAGGTCCTCGATACGTAAGTATCTCGCGATCGTTCGATTCCTCACGTATCGAGGGGCGTTCGTTATCCTGCGTAGAGCGATGGATTGTTGCGCTCTTAGTGTCTGCCTGTTGCTTTCACCTGCCAAGGCGTACCACGCCGGCGTGGCGTACGTAAGAATGGGGCGTACGTAGCTTTTGTACTCCCTAATCTTAGTTATTCTCGGCAAACATCTTGAACATTTTAAATGCGAAGTCGATTTGTCGGTCTCTTTGGTGGGGTGAAGGGAACACGGGGAAATAAAGAGCGCGCGCGCGCCGAGCCGGTAACCCCGAGACCCGTGAGGGTCTGCGTGGATGATCTCTCGTCGCTATTGGTCAATCAGTCCGTCTTGTCCATTGTCTTACAGTGTACCTGCGCGAACTTTCCCCCACTACGCCGGTTTTTGTTCAAGATGTTTGCCGAGCGCTGTACACATGGCTCGGCCGCTGCCGTGCGCCACTCACTCACCGGGGCTGTCGGGCACGGTGTCGAAGTGGCAGTTGAGCAGCAGCGCGCGCCGCGCCGCGCCCGGCCGCCCGCCCGCGCCGCGCGCGCGCAGCACCACGCTCTGCACGCCGCGGTACACGTGGCTCATGCCGTCCAGGAGCCGTGCGTCACTCACCGGGGCTGTCGGGCACGGTGTCGAAGTGGCAGTTGAGCAGCAGCGCGCGCCGCGCCGCGCCCGGCCGCCCGCCCGCGCCGCGCGCGCGCAGCACCACGCTCTGCACGCCGCGGTACACGTGGCTCATGCCGTCCAGGAAGCCGAGCGCGAAGGCCCCGCCGGCCGTGAACACGTCGTGGTCCACGCGGTTGTGCGCCGACGCCGCCGCCGCCACGCCGCGCGCCGCCGCCGTCAGCACGCGCACCGCCGCCACCTCGTTCTCGTAGCTGCCCGCCACCTGTCCCCATAACAGACATCTTATAACCAAGCAAATTGGCGTGGTCATCGCCACCATACGTCACCATTACGTCATCAGCCGATAGACGTCCACTGTTGGACATAGGCCTCTTGCATGGACCTCCAAGCACAACGGTCTCCAGCCGCCAGCATCCAGCGGCTCCCTGCAACCCGCTTGATATCCTCAGTCCACCTAGTGGGGGGTCGACCAACACTGCGCTTTCCAATGCGGGGTCGCCATTCCAGCACCTTCCTTCAAACTATGTGGCCTGCCCATTGCCACTTCAGCTTCGCGACTCGCTGAGCTATGTCAGTGATTTTGGTTCATCTGCGGATCTCCGCATTTCTGATTCGATCACGCAGAGAAACGCCAAGCATAGCTCGCTCCATCGTCCGCTGAGTGACTTTGAGCCTTCTAATAAGGCCCATAGTCAGCGACCAAGTCTTGGATCCATAAGTATATAGACACAAAAATTCAATAAATCAATATAATTCAATAATTCCATGAACAAAAAAGTGAACTACAAATAAACTTATAATATTCAAGTACCCTCGGGCCTATGGAGGTGAGGTTGACGAGATGCTCGTAAGCGATCTCAGCGATGAAGCGCTGTGGCGGCGCCGAGTGGTCTAGAGGCGCGGGCAGGTGTGCGTCGGCCAGCGCCGCGACCAGCAGCGTCAGCGCCGTGGCTACAGCCGCTGCTGCCAACCAGCCCAGAGACACCACACCCGTCTCAGGGTCATTCTCCTTTACCAGCTTTGTACTATCAAGGCGATGTGCTTGAGGGCCTCCCTCCTGGCAGTACACATAGAACATAATACAATACTTTTTATTTGTCCACACAGATTACTTTAACAGAGCAGTCTTTAGCAGAGTGTCTCTGTTTCCTGTCACCTACAATCTGAAAACCTTCAAGACAAGAGTGAATAGGCACTTTGTAGACTAGCACATCCCATCCTAGACCTCACCATTGCTATCCATCATGCATACTTGTAGTCAAGTGCAAGCCTATTGACTGAAAATAAAATAAAATTACTTGCTTTCCCAGGATTTGAAGAACATCTTTTTACCCGACTACAAGAAGGGTTATATTAGTCTGAACTAACCATTTTAAACATCTCAAATACAAGCTGCTATTTTCTTTTTACGGTGTTCAAAGCATAAACTGTTTGTTTTCTCCAAGTTTACAAACATAATTTTTTCCAAATGTCTAGACATTCATCATTTTATTAATAACCCATATTTGGCTCACTGTTGAGCATAAATGTCCTCTCAGAATAGCCAAATGCAGATTGGCAAACTTCACACACGTCGAGGAGTAGGAAAATTCTCAGGTCTGCAGGTTTCCTCACAATATTTTCCTTCACTGTTTGAGACACTTGATATTTAATTTCTAAAAATGCACATATCTGAAAAGTTGGAGATGCATGCCCCGGACCAGATTTGAACCTACGCCTTCCCAATCAAAGTCTAAAATTCACTAGGCTATCACATTATAGATGTTGCTATGTGCTAACATGTGTACATTGTAGGTACTTATACAAACTTGTGTACTAAAGGTAAAACAGGTTTTTACCAAGGTCTTGACTTAACCACAACTCAACCAAAACTCTACTTACAAAATTACTACTCATTGTAGAGTCTGTAAGACTACTGGCAGTAATTAAAAGCTTTTGAATGATTGCGGTTATAATAGGTCAAGCTCTTCTATGCGCACTTTTTACTATTACTATGCCAATGGTCTTTAAACAATTTTATAAGTACCGAAAATATTGTTAAATTTACATTTGATAAAAATTTTAATTCAGTCAGAATTCATAATAAAATAGTTTTTTAATATGAATGTAATTATTATAAATGTGTAATGATTATATGAGCTTTGCTGCTATGCAGATCACTGAATAGAATCACTAAATATTTTTTAAACTTACCATACTTCTGATATCCCTTTTCTTTTTGTTCATAAACATATTTACTAATTAGATCTCCATTAATACGCGATTTAATTTATTTTTCCTATTAAAAGTGCAATAAAACACAATAAACACCCATCAAGTAACAAATCAAACTGTCAAAATCACGGATCACTTCACGGATGACCGAAATTAAGAATTGTAAATGTCAATGTCAAAAACTCTAGCTGTCAAACCATAGTCAAGTTAAGTCTATGCATGTCTGTTATGTATTTGTGTCGGGTATACAGACAAATTAGTTAGGGACCTGACTAGCTAGATGTTACCCCTCACAAAGTATAAATATAAGATCAAAGATCTTACGCGTTTATAGAGTCAGTTTCTATAGAATCGATGTTTTAATGAATTTATAATCGGCTTTTTCGTGCTCCCTAAAAATGTCGGTCTGTGTAATTTAATGGTGTTTTTAAACCATAAAACTACACAAACTGACTCTTTGGTTCTATTTACTAAAAGATAAACTTAATATTTAAATAAGACTTCGATTCATTAATAAGTATTTCTAACTGGAGCGTAAATAATTGATTTGATTAATTGATTTTTAAATGTCTCTATTATTAATATAATATATTGTAACAGTGTTATTAGAACAATAGACTTGAAAATAATTCTTATTGCTAACATGCTATGGTCATTTGTTTGTACAGGCTTATACACCTTTATAAACATTTAGAATGATGGCAGGAAAAACAACTTGGACATAATTTACAAAGTAACAAACTATTATTAACTTGAGACATGTAGGTACCAACCTACCACAGCTAAGCGCCCGTTTGTTGCAAGCACTTATGATAATACATGTACTTTTCTATTTATTATATTATTACACAGAAGTAATTTTACAGATGGTAACTTATTCTACTATGGTATTTATAGTATAGTATTGAAATAAACTTAATTTTTTTTTGCGGGTAACGCACAAATATAATGAGCAAACGGGTCGGTGAAGGGTAAAGTGTAAATAATTGGTTTTTGTGGTTTGTATTTCGAAATAGGTTATAGGTAGGAAATTTGAAAAGGAAACTGACCTTTTGATTTTCTGTTTGTTCTTCTGTTTTGTTTAAATTACGCTCCCACATTTCTTGCGGTAATAGTTAAGTTTTAAACTGTTTCTCTGAACTGCAGTTATTGTCACGGTTTAAAAATACTTTTTAGCACACAAAGCAACGTTTAATTTACAGAGTTTACAATTCAATTCACTTGTCTTGCAAATATAATGTCCAGTCAGAGGACGGCGCGGGAGTAGAATATAGAAGTTTTAGGTACGATAGCTGTATTAGTGTGTGTAAAAATTATTGCGCGTGTGTACTGCACACAAAGTGTAAGGCAAAAAATATCAAAATATATATTTTCGATATGTGCGTTTACCTCGTCCACTTCGAAAACGACAGAAAAAAATCTGGGTTGGTTTTTTTGGATCGATGCAACTCCATAGCTAATTCCCTTAAGGTCAGGGCAAATTCGGACTGTCATTTTGATTGTCTATGTCGTTTTGGATGTCAAACAATTGTCAACGCCATGTTCGTATTTCTATTTCGTACTTCGTTGATTGTTATGTCATGTGTTGATTGTTGTTCTTGTTTTGTGATTAACTTTTTATTGAATCAGTGTAACAAAATAGAAATACAATACAATATTATTTATAAATACTGGTTGTTTGCAATGTGTATCACATGTTTGTAGTAATTAAATTATAATTGATGTGAAATAAAAGTTGATGTAAGAACATAGGTTAGTTCTAGAAGGTGAACGATTGTGATAATGTCGAAGTGGGTCGGGTACGCGGTTTCGGTGAACTGCGGGGAGCCGCTGGGATGTTACCAGGGCACTATCCTGGAGGCCGACGGAAACACTATCACTCTCAACAAAGCATTTAGAAACGGTTTCCCGTATCCCAAGTCGCAGGTTACTTTAAAGTAAGTAATAATGTTTAATTTTATGTTGAAACTAGCCACGTACGTAGGAGATATTATAGTGCAGAAATTCTGCAAGTGGTGTCAGTGACAGAAAAGTTGTGGAGTAAAAGCTTAGCTTGGTATGGACATGTGATGAGTTACCAAAATAATATTGAAACTGCTTGATACAAGAAGAGAGAAAGGACAAAGTAAAGATGGTTGGAGTGTGAAAGAGGATCTGTCATCTACTCTTTTTACATGTATGTAATAAAAATTTTAATAAAAAAAATTCAACCGACTTCCTACTCGAAAATTAACCTAAACTAAAAAGCAAAAAATAACATCTTACCTATATGCTACCTTCGGATCTGTTTGAAGGCGGTGCCAATCCAGTGTCATGTTTTAATTAAAGCCGTTTCTGAAAGAACCACAGAAATTTTGTAATTTAAACGGCTTAAATTAAAACATCACTGGCTTGGCACCGCCTTCAAACTGATCCGAAGGTAGCATATAGGTAAGATGTTATTTTTTGCTTTTTAGTTTAGGTTAATTTTCGAGTAGGAAGTCGGTTGAATTTTTTTTATTAAAATTTTTATTTTTTAATTTTTAGTGTTAGCACACCAACTGAGTGTGAACACAAATGAAACGTTATTTTCTTATAATAAGTATCTAAGTCCTAAAATCACAATTTTAAAAATACTACCTTAACTCATATACAAAATTTCACTCCCCCTTTATCCACACCTAATATAAATATTCAGAAAAACGTGAAAGGTGACTGTCCTCCGTCTTCATCATCAGACCTCCGATGCAGTCACAATCCATATGGTTGGAAAGTTCTCATTAATATAAAATTTATCAAGTCCAAACACAAGGTAGCTACTGTGAACCGTCGAGGAGTTCCCTTAACTCTCCTTCATCTTCGTCACCAGACCCTTAATACAGTCACAACCTATCCAGGTGGAAAATTCTCATCAATACAAATAAATCAAGCCCAAACAAAAGGTACCTGCTGTAAATCGTTGACGAGTTCCATCGTCTGTGTTTCGGCTCCATCATCAGACCAACTCCAAACCTTCATTAAATTGTAGTGGTTTAAAATACCTTATGGAAACACTAACAAACGCACTAGCCGTCCCTACGATTTTCGAAAGTTCCCTTCAATTTCTCCAGGATGCCATCATCAGATCCTGACATGAAAAAAATGGGACCACCCTGGAATCAAACCCTTCAAAACAAAAAAAGAATTTTCAAAATCGGTCCACAAATGACGGAATTATCGCTGGACATACATAAAAAAAAAAAAAAAAAAAAAAACATACATACAGCCGAACGTAGAACCTCCTCCTTTTTGGAAGTCGGTTAAAAAGAGTAGATGGTTTACAAAATTATAGAAACAAATAATCAAACCAAATCAAAATCAGAATTCATTTATTTCAATTAGGCTTTGTGTACAAGCACTTTTGAAAGGTCAAGTTATGTCATAATTTAATTTAAATTAGTGCTGGTAATTATAGCCGAAAACTTAAAATTAAAGTAACAAGGGTTCTGCAGAAAAACCTAAGAATTTTCTTGATTCTCTGTGTGTGTAAAGTCAGCCAATGCACTTTGGGCCAGAAGACAAATATCTTAGCATTTGTCTTATCTCAAAATGAGAGGAGTTAGGCTAATACCACATGAACACACTCAACAGTGAGCCGAATTAGGCATCTTATTTGTTCAACTACTTCTTTGGTCCAGCCTCAGATATGTGTGTAGTGGGTGAACAATATTATGATGAAAATAAAATAAAGAAAACTGATACAGTACTAACAGTTTCAGTTTTCTTTATTTCAAAACAATCCAGTTTTTTGTTATTTAATGACAAGTTATCCCTTGATTGCAATCTCATCTGATGTTGAGTGATGATGCACTCTTCGTTGAAAATGAGTTTGGAAGAGATACAGGTTACAGTACTTACCCATATCTCTGACAGTTTCTAAACTGCATCCTAATAAATTGCTAAATTGCTTGGCCATACATTGCAGGGTAGGGGGAGGTGTAGGAACATTGCTCTAATATCATGAATGTTTACAGTGCTGCAGATATAAAGGATCTGAAGATAATCGAAGCGACGCGTCCCGCGGCGACGGAGCGGGTGCACAGCACGGTGGCTGTAGGCAAGGGCAAGAAGCCGCAGCGCGCCACCGTGTGCGAGACTCTTCAGGCTAACCCAACACAGCCTGCGCCGCCGCGCAGCAAGCCCATCGACATACAGGTATTTCATTGTTTCTCTAACCCTTGCACATTTTGGGACTCTTAGCTATTTTTATTATCGTCTTTCTTTTAAGGATAATTTAATCTTTTTCTGCTAATCAAATTTCTTCTAAAATAATGTGTTATTTACGGAAGTCTTTTTATAAAAAATATATTAATCTTTAATAATAATAAAATAAATTTCACAAGTATATAATTTTGAACAAAAGTGAATATCTTAGGAGATCTTGTCTTGTTACATTATTGAAATAATTCTAGAACAAAATAATTCTCGAATACTTAAAATACACGTGTATGATGGGAGTGTGTTGGTCAGCCCCCGCCCCATACCTCTGTAAAGTATCGTGCTATGCTGCGACTGCTGTAGACGAAGGTCAGTTTGCATAGAGGTGTTTAAATAATTGCAGGGCGGGCGCGGCAAGAGTTCGCACGGCAATGCGCACAGCGGCGGCGGCGGCAGCGGCGGCGCGCCCGGCTCGGCGGGCAAGGCGCGGCCGCACGAGCGCGCGCGCCGCCGCGACGAGGCGTGCTTCGGGGACGCGGCCGAGCCCGCCTTCAGCGACGACTTCGACTTCGAGGGCAACCTCGCGCTGTTCGACAAGCGCGCGCTGTGGGAGGAGATGCGCGGCGCCCCCGCGCGCCCCGACGTCGTGCCGCCCAGCTTCCGACACGACGAGAACGTGCTGGGGGCTGCGCCGCCGCCGCAGCGCATCAGAGTGCCCGACGCGCTGCGCGGCCCGACGGTGTACACGGCGGACGACGGGCGCGCTGTACCGTCCGCCGCGCCGCGCTTGCGCCGCGCCTTCTGGCAGGGCATGCGCGCGCGCGGCCTGTTAGACTGCGCGCTGACGCTGCTGGCGCGCGCCGCCGCCGACGTGGCGCTGCGGCTGGCGGGCGGCGGGCGGCGGTTGGAGCCGCGCAACGCGCACCAGGCGCCGGTGGCGGTGGTGCTGGCGGCGGCGCACCGCGCGGGCGCGTGCGGCGTGACGGCGGCGCGCCTGCTGGCGTCGCACGGCGTGCGCGCGCACGTGCTGGTGTCGGGCGCGCGGGCGGCGTGTGCGGAGCTGCGTGAGGAGCTGCGCGCGCTGCGGGCGGCGGGCGGCGCGACGGCGGCGCGCGCGGACGAGCTGCCGGCGCCGGATGTGGTGCTGCTGGCGCTGCACGACCCGCTGCTGGACGACGAGCAGGAGGCGCACGACGCGGCGCTGCGCTGGGCAGCCGCCGCGCGCGCCGCCGTGCTCGCGCTCGAGCCGCCCTCTGAAGGTAACTGCACTTGCAAAGACAACTACATTATCTAGAGCTATGTGGATTGGGGAAGCTCGACTTGGGGAGTAAGCTGAAAGCGTTATGAAAAGTATTTGGGCGAGGCGAACGGAAGGTATAAAGTACACCCGTACTTCTTTGTTTTGTATAGTTTGTTAAATAAATTTTAACAACAACTTACAACGTTTGTACCCCTTTTACAAAGATGGCGGCCGTGAGACAACCTCACGTATCTGGATTGAAATTTACAATAACTCTTCCATCTAAAAATAAAATTGCATCTTCATACTAAAACTAACAGCAAAGGGCAGCTGTATAAAAGGAGATCATTCATTTTGGGCCATTTTTAAAAGTGCCGGCCAACGAAAAAAAATTGCACGAATCTTTAGGACTAATCATTTGAAGTAATAGCTAATATGGCATAAAAGTTGTCAGGTGGCTCTGAACCAAATTATACAGGTTCAATGATTCGTTATTTCCATACATTTTGTCAACTTTTAAAAGTTCCCGCTAAGAAAAAAAAACTAGAAATACAATCTTTGTGCCATACTAACTATTGCTCCAAATGGGCAGTTCTAACGATACGCATCAGTTTTTTTTCTTGGCGGGCACTTCTGAAAATCGACAAAATGTATGGAAATAACGAATCGTCGAACCTGTATAACTTGGTTCAGATCCACCCGACAACTTTCATGCCATATTAGCTATTGCTCCAAATGGCTTATTCTAACGAGTCGTGCTATTTTTTTTTTGTTGGCCGGCACTTTCAAAAAAGAGCCCAGAAATGTATGGAGCGTGAATAATCTCCTTTGCAAGGGAAGCAGGTCTTTGCCCAATCGGCAGATAAATAATACCTGAATATATTATTATAATTCCATGTCGGCAGGTTGGGCGGGCATAAGCGTGCGCGCGTCGCTGCAGGGCGGGCTGCCGGGCGCGCTGTCGCCCGCGCTGGGCCGCGTGCTGCTGGCCAACGTGGCGCCGCCCGCCGACCTGTTCCAGGACCTGGACGTGCACTACCGCCCGCCCTTCGGCGCCAGCAGCGTGCTCGCGCTCAACTAGCCTCCTGCACCGCCTCTGCCGGACAGCGTCGCGTCTCCTGGCCAGCGTCTCCTCTACCGGACAACGTCGCCTCTGCCGGACAGCATCCTCTGCCGGACAGCGTCGCCTCTGCCGGACAGCGTCGCCTCTGCCGGACAGCGTCGCCTCTGCTGGACAGCATCCTCTGCCGGACAGCGTCGCCTCTGCCGGACAGCGTCGACCAGACAGCGTCGCTTCTACCGGACAGCGTCGCTTCTACCGGACAGCGTCGCCTCTTCCGGACAACGTCGCCTCTCCTGGCCAGAGCGGGCTCTACCGGACAATAAAGTGTGACGCGTCTTCCGGACAGCATCGTTTCTTTCGGATAACATCGTTTGTACCGGACAGCATTGCTTTCTCATCCAATAAAGCAGTGGCATTTCATTTATTCAGCATACCAATATTTAACGTTTCTGCCCTGTGGGCAGTAGAATATTGCTTGAAATGTTAAAAAAATCAAAATGCTATGCAATTCTCCTATCATTGTGCATTTAAAAATGTTTTAATGGATATTGAAGAGTAATACGTAGAACAAAAAACACCATTAACCATTAAACAAGAAAGACCAAACCTTGTGTCTCTAGTGAAGGGTTGCCACGACTCTGTTCTAGCGACTGGAGACATGATTCCTCATGATATCCTGTATAAAATATCATCCTATCCTACTAATATTATAAACGCGAAAGTTGTTTGGATGTTTGTTTGGATGTTTGTAACTCTTTAACGCTGCTACTAGGAGCGATTTGGCTAAAATTTAAAATGGAAATAATTGAGATTGTGGAGATTTGGGGAAAACTGAATTCCACGTGGACGAAGTCGCTGGCGTCCGCTAGTACGTTTTATAATTGGACAATTGAGGAATTTGACTTTTGAAATATTCTACCTTCCATAGTCCAAACTAATTGAGGGCTTAGGGAGAGAGAGGATTGATTAAGGAGGTATGACTATATTGCAAGCCCTTGATCCATTGTAAGAGTTTATAATATGTAGCTATCACAAAAACTCTGCCTGTGTAACCCGCTACAGACGTGCAGTTATAACTGAACAGTTAAATTTAACGTGTGTAGTGTCCGTCAGTTTTAACTGTGTAACTAATGATTTTGAAATTTCGTTTAAATAAAACTGTACAGTTAAAACTGAACGTCTGTAGCGCGGATAAGGCCATTAGAGATTGTTTTATATAATTTTAATTTTCACTGCCTTTTACATTGTGTGAAATATCTTGTACACTTGAGCTGCCGTGTCATGACACCAATTTATCTGATAGTAATAAAATACATTTATGAGAAACCTTTTTTTAAAATTATGTAACCATCAAGGAACTAATTTATACAGTGTAATGTCATGGCGCAGCAGAGAGAGAGGTTTCGTGCTATGGATATATGTAAAATTAATTACACAATAATAATAATCGATCGCGGCCCTAGTACGAGTTTTTGTAGTTAAATATATCGCAATGTAGTGATATAGAATGTTTAAAATAAGGAATCTATATAGTCTACTTTGACTATTATCTCGACATCGTTATGATGTATTGGTGTTGTAGACATCTGCGGTGTGATGTAGTTGTGATCTGAAGTGAACGAAGTCGTGACCTGAAGTGAACGAAGTCGTGATCTGAAGTGAACGAAGTCGTGATCTGAAGTGTACGAAGTCGTGATCTGAAGTGAACGAAGTCGTGATCAGAACTGGACGAAGTCGTGATCTGAAGTGGAAGAAGTCGTGATCTGAAGTGAACGAAGTCGTGATCTGAACTGGACGAAGTCGTGATCTGAAGTGAACGAAGTCGCTTAGAGATCATTTTCTTTTATAATATTAAATTATAATTGAAACTCAGCGAGAAGAACTCAGCGAGAAGAATGTGCTTCTTTTGTGTCTATATTTTTCTTTATTATAAAGCAATGGCTATTAGTATAGTCGTATCTAACCTAAATTGAAAGCTACCAACTCGGAACTCCAACCATTATTGTGAATATATTTTTGCGAGATATAAAGCCTTAATCGAGGGGTCCATTTGGCCCCGTCTAGCTGCACTGCGGTTAGTGTAGCCTGACCATAACTTGAAACCTTGTTTGGGGGCGCCATTGTAATTTTTTTTCATTGCCACAAACTTATCAGGCCCTATTCTCGCTGGTGTCATTGTTGCTTATTTATACTCCGCGCCACAAAACAAATCTCGTAGACGCGACTCTCATTGTCATTTAGTAATGGCGGTCATTTTGTCAATTTTGTGTAATTTGACAATTTTAGTTCAGGTTTTAGCCACGGGACTTCTTTCGTGGCGCGGATTCTAGTATAATAGTTTTGCAAAATGGCGACTGTCGCAACGTTAGTTCCAGTTTTGGCCACCGGGTCAGTCGGAAGTACGTTATTAGAGGAAGAATAGTTCCATTTTTTTCCGTAAAATAAGTAGAACACATTTTATATTTTGTGGTCGGGCTATAGCTAATATGAAAACTCGTACTAGAAATATTGAGGTTGTTTGGAGAAAAACCTTTTGCATTTAGATAATTTATGGACAAATAAATAAATTATTTCTTGAATAAACTTAAAACATACGCTTATAAAGTGATGAATGAATTACATAACTATTTTTTATATTTATGTCTTTTATTATACAGCGAACCATTCTATTAGGCAGTACTGACTATTGACGAAAAAAGAAGAAGATAAACATGTTTACTGAGAAAAAAGTAACAATAAAATTGAAAATTTTGATAAACCATCGAATGTCATGAAATTATTAATTACACTCTCGAATTCGATCGAGTCTTGAGACACGAGTATATTTGCAGCTCTTCGGTTATTCTTCCCCACTTTCACCCCTACAACTTTTAAACGGCTCAACCGATTTTCATCAAACATGTCTAAGAACACTCGCGCATAAATCACTTATAATACAAAAAAAAAACTTAATTGATATCACTTCATCCGTTCGGGAGTTATGGTGCCAAAGATAGACAAACAGACACATCAAACTTTAACACCCCTATTTTTACGTCGGGGGTTAAAAATGTAAGTAAAAGTAACAAAAACTCATTATTTTTAGTAAGGGTTAGGACGGGACAGGGTTAGGATTCCAACCCAGAAACTGCCATAGGTACAGTTCTACCAATGAGACATTATTGAAAACAAATATTTAGAGTAAAGTAACCATGCACTAGAAGCTAGCCTAGCTAGCCTAGGTGATGAGGGATAATAAAAACATAGTAATATTTCAAATCCATCGATTTACTTTCAAAAAATATACACAAAGTCTCAAAAGCCCATGTTAGTAACATAAATAACAACGATTAAAGTCACTTTGCACCGAAAATAACTTTAGTAGCGCTGTTCCGTAACGATTTTTGTAAAACTACAGTGAGTTTTGATTTCGTCTCCATCTCTCTCTATTTATATAATATCATGTTAAACAGAGAGCTAAGAGGAATTCGATTCACAAATTATAAAAACATCGATAAAGAATAGCATTGCAGTGACCTGTCATCTGAAGAGAAAACCACCATGTGCATTGTGCAATTACCATTAGAACTCACACAAACATAGATTATACTATTAGAGCTCCCACAGACATGTATGTGTATGTTATAATATGTAAATTGAATATCGAACGACTATATTGCCTTCTTTAATAATTAATTAAAGTTGTTCACTCATTAATTGTGCGTAATCAAAAGAGATTCTCGATTCTGATATGATCAGTATTATTTAGCTCAAGAAAAATTTTACGATTTACAATACAATTTGTCTGTGGGTTCTTGTAATAGTAGCTACCTATAGCTCGTGCGCTGTAGCAAGGTGCGGGTGACAGTTCATTTCACTCTTGAAAGTTTGCCGCGATTCACGATAATAGTACGTACTATGAACGTCATACGGCAACTGTCGGTCGCAGGAGCACTAATGCAAGAAACGAGTCTAACAACTTGGTAGTTTTCTAAAATATGACAGGAAAGCGGAGGAATGTCAAACAAAACCATGAGTGTTCGCATCTGACATAAAATTACGTGTGACTTTAGTCAGACGTGAACACTCCATAAGAGATATCCCATAGTTTTTTACAGGAAAACAATACATCACTTAAAGGCGGACTAGGCTGGGTATTACCTTTCCACATTATCAATCCGACAGTGAACTAATAATGTATAAGATGCACATCTCAATTTTCAGGCAAGGTTGATAGAGCTTGGCTAATGAAAGTAGAGACTGAAATTTAAAATTCAGGTAAATTAAAAAAAAATCGGAGTATATTCTCAAAACTATAGTGCAAATATTGGAATAACTGAGCTTAATACCTTTAGTATAGGTAGTAATGTAGGTATTCACAAACAAAAATAATAATTTGGCGGGTGATTTCAGTCTCTACTTTTATTAGCCAAACTCTACAGAAGGTCAATTATTGTTCATAGTAGGTACATGTAAACAGAAATAAGTATAATCTAAATATGTAGTTAAATTCTACCCAGAAATTAATACTGATATTTGCCACTAGATGGCGGCAGTCGTTTCCGACTGACAGATCAATAAATGCACAAGATGAATCACAGCTGAGTTATTTGCAAACTTAATTGGTTTTAGAAATTGGTACGAATTATTTTTTGTATCACTGATTATAGATGCAATGTAAAAAGTAGCTATCTACTCCTGTCAACTAGGATCAGTTAACTTTAGCCACAAGTTATCAAGTCAGCAAATAACTTAGCAAAAACATCCGTTTCAATCGTTTAAACTTTTAAAAAATGCCTCAGCTTTTGTATTGGAAATATTATTGAAAAAAAAGAGATTAAATAAAAATCTAAATAATAAATAACAAAAATTCTATTTTCTCAACATTCAACATCTTACAAGTCTATCTAACATTTTAATATTAAATTAAACTTATTAAGTTAGTAAGTAATTAAAGTAAATAAATAGCCTTGCCCAAGATGTGCATCCATACATTTTTCATACATTTTATAAGGCTTATCGTTGTTAGAAAGATAAAATGGCATTAACCTAAAACCCTTTCAATATAACGCTGTGCGGAAGACGAGGGTAGTGAAAAAAAATGGCTGCGACATTTGGGGGTAGAGTCTGACAATCTACTTTGTAATAATGCGTTTATAATATAATATTATAAACGCGAAAGTTTGTATGGATGTTTGTTACTCTTTAACACCAATTTGGCTGAAATTTAAAACGAAGAGAGATAATAGCCTAGATTAACATTAACGCTACTTTTCACCCCAATGGTTCCCGCGGGATTTGTAAAAAACTGAATTTCACGTGGAAAAAGTCGTAAGTTAAGTATGTAAATGTTACCTATCTAAAATCACACAAAAAATAGCGAAAATTATCTTTATATTTGTCTCGCTAGTGCATTTATATTTTTTGCTCATTTTAATAAATTCGTATTATAACCGACTTCCAAAAAGGAGGAGGTTTTGGCATTTTGTACTCACCTTGTCCACATACTTTGAAGTAGTACCTACACGTAAGGATAAATACGAGTATGCAGGTTTCTGTTTGTGGCAATATTAACGACCGCAGTCTTAAGTCTTAAGATAATGTGCCCTTTGCTTAGTTTGACTTCTCTAGCGCTATGGTTTTCAATTGTGGATGTCTCGATTGACAAAAATCGAAAAACGAAAAAAAGACATGAGTTTATTCTCAGCTTGGGTCAATTTAAGATGGTATGTCAAAGAATAAGTCAGACTCTGGCCTCAGACATCACTTCACATGGAATCAAGTCTCATGGCTTGGCATTGTAATGGCTATACATCAGTAAGTTACATTATAAATAAAATTTCACCATTTACCTAATACATTCATCAAAAGTTTCAGTTGTCAACAGTCAGCAGTTTGTTTTTAAAATATGTACAATTAAAAACGGGTTAGTAGAAAATCGACATCTATAAAACTGTATAGAAGAAAAAAATACGAAAAATACATAGTTTCACCGATCTACGCACACAACACCGTTCAGGAACACTACACACTGTACACATACACACACGCACAACACACACGCATACAGACACATATTTGACTATTAATACACTGATAAGAATCAATTCTCTCAATTCACAGACACCACGCTTAGCGATTACATAATATACAAATAAAAATAGTTTGAATTCAGCAAAGTTTAAATCATTGTAACGCTTTGATATAGTAATTCAAGTTCATAGTACTAATAATTTTATAGCGTCATCGTATGAATTAGTTGAGGACTTTTAAAGGCCGCCTCACATCTGGCAAATCAATGCGCAAAACTTGCGCGACAAGAGAATTCGTATATATTCGTAGTCGTTTTAATTTCCATTTTCTCTTTCCCAGACTCAGATCAATTATAGAAGGACCTGTATCGCACTCATAGTCGCGAACAAAATTGCCTTACATTTTCTGAGGAAAACGAGCTTAGATTTGGTATATATCTTTTACTAAGCTAGAAGTTTTTGCCCGTTTTTTACATCATTTTACACTAAAAGGTATTTTTACGGAGCTCTTTAACCGACAAACACGATTACAACTATGAAATATCGATTCTATAGAGACAGTTTTTATAATCGCATTAGATCGTTGATCATGTACTTTGACAGAAAATTAACGTCTAGCGAGACAGGTCCTATACAATAATTGGTCTGAGTTCCCAGATATGCACTAACATAGCCCTCATTGTTCGTCTACAATGAAAAGTATGTAGAATAAGCTACGCCCAAGAACTAGTTTCAGAATAATGAACTTCAAGATCTATCGTACAAATGATTTAAACTTTGTAATACCCATATCCGACACCATCTTAGAATCATTCAGTTATGCCGGCGCTACGTAAAGCTTTAAACATTTGAACATTTAAACGACGGACTTTGAGTCATTAATGAAGCAATCTGCAAGGGTATCAAATGAGTCTTTTGCAACCCTATGTTTCGTTATTTGACTTTAAACGCTAAAAACACTGACATCGGTTGTCTGAGTGCATTTCTTTGAGCATTTATTTGAACAAAGATTCAAAGTCCTTGTCAGACATAGTTTCAATCAGAGTTCAAATGTTTGAAGCTATTTAGTGCCAGCATCAAACGAATTACAGTCGTTCTCATTAGCTGTACTTATTCTGTAATTCATCATAATTAGCCAAATAATAAATAACACATTTCAGAATCAGAATATTGAGAAACATGTGAATAGCTAATTTCCATTCGTGTTTGTCGTCTATACTTATTCTATAGAGGAAAGATTTGATTGTTTGTTTGCATTGAATACTCTATGAATGAAACTACTAAACCGATTTGAAAAATTCTTTCACTGTTTAGTAGGTAGGTACACAATCACTGGGTGCTAAATGCAATGGTTTATCCCTTTATTCCTACGGGAACGGAAACTAAGCAAGTGAAACCGCGAGGTTCTGCTAGTATTTTGTACATTAATACTAGTTTGAGCCCTTTTTTGTACGTTTGTAAGTTTCTTTTTTGTATTCAAACACTTTGATTACAACTTTGAATGTATCTGACATTAAAAGCCTTTAATTTTACGACGATTTCGTTATGGCAACATGTCTAAGTTATGTCCATAAATAAATTAATTTATAACAAAAATATTAACGTAAGAATGTCGATAAACATTAGCAAGGTATGAAGATTACAGATAAGCAAGTTATAGAAAACGACTGCTAAAGGAATATCCAAAACATTGAAAACAATGAAAAAGCCAACGTTTAATTTGCGGCACCGTGCTGCTGCTTAAAGTATACCAATGGACACACTAAGGTTTAATAGTTATGTTTTGATCCCCACAGAAAGTTATTTAGGATGTTTACACGTGGTTATCAATAAGTGTCGCACGGTGCCGCTAGTTGTGGCAAAATTACCTAATTGTCGCCAACTAGAGGCGGACAAGAGCAAGCTGCCGAGTATGCAAAGAGCTCACTATCCATAAAACACTTCAACATCACACGCTTTAGAAGAAGCGAGAGTTTTTAACGTGATTGCACAAATAGCGTCCTATTGAGTATTGTTAATAATTTCTTACTGAATTTATGTTCAAAAACCAATCAATAATAATTGATTAATGTTCAATCAATCAATTATTAGTCATCCTTATAACTTTGGCATATCAATATAAAAAATTTCAGTCACAGAAATCTCATTTAGCAAGTAGCCATTCAGAAGATGTGATACCGACGTCTACTTTAAGGTGCCGATAGACTTGAACATTCATTTGTAATGAGCATTCGTGCGAATGTTTGGAGCAGATTTGTTTGGAGCTTTGTGCAGAGAAAAATATATTTGACGATCGAATAGAGCGTTCGCTAGAATTCTCAAGACGTTCGTAGCAATATTTGGCTCTATGCTTGGCTCGGCTCGTTTTTCAGTTCGACAAATTTAAGAACGGCAAATGGTCGTTGTTCTGGTACAAGTGAATGCTCAAGTCTATCAGCACCTTTAGATGAACCAAGGCACTGGAACACGGTCTCATCAGATGCTACGTGTGCAATCAAGTTAAACTGTTACAGTAAAATCACAGTGGCACAATACACATAAACGATAATCTTAGGTTACGCTCCTTATAAGCTAAGGGCTAAGATGTAAGGAGTTTCTCGAATGGGTCCAACAAAAATTTCAAATTTTATGAGACATCTGTCTCGATTCTCGCTTGCATTTAATTAGATTATGACAATAATTTGTATCAGTCAAGAGATGTTGAAATACATGGTGATCGCGGAGAAATTAAAGATGGCCGGTCCTCTGATTCGAGATAGGTACTTTGAACAGACGAAACTTTATAGAAACTTTATGTTTACACTATAAAGGTGGTGGCAAAGAAAAATGGAGCAATATGGTCATTTAATGGTATGGTACAAGTCATATGCAAAGTAGAACAGGAAGGCCGAAAAGGTGGCGGGGGGGGCAAATTCTGGAGGCCTTTGTCGTAGGCGACAATCAGACGAACTCTGGCGATGATGGCGATAAAGTCTTTTATTATTTAAGAAACTGTCGTTCGCATTCGAGAAAGTCTCCTTGTGCATCTTAGCCTCAATGTCGGGAGCGACACAGCTCCGCGACACGACAACGACGAAACAAAATGTCTTACCACGGGAATGACAGTTACTATACGCACCTTATAACAACTATGATATATTTTACTTTATAGAAATAGTTATAAAATTTGTTAAAAATTTGTCTCGTTTATTCTTTTCATAAATCAAAATTATCTCTTGCGCCTCGAGTGTATGTTTTTGCATAAACAGCTTTTTCTTCAACAAATATAATATAGGACACTGTCAAACTAATATTAACTTTGTTGGTGTTGAAATAAAGTCGAAAACTGATGATCACATATGCTCACATCGCCTCTCATGAATGATATGTTAGATTGCCCAATAATATTGCTAAGATTATTGACAATATATAGCGTAATTTTGCCTTAAGTCGTACGTACAACATGACGTTATTACTTTCTTATAGGCAACTTTACCATATCTATACTTATATCAGAGTTGGTTCGTTTGCTCGAACGCGCTAATCTCAGGAACTACTGGTCTGATTTGAAAAATTCTTTCAGTGTTAAATAGCCAATTTACTGAGAAAGGATAAAGGCTATATATTATCCCCGTATTCCTACGGGAACCACGCGTGTGAAACCGCGCGGCGTCAGCTAGTTGCGGATATGGGCATTAATTAATTTTCGAATATTTCAACGCCACACCAAAGCTAGTAGTATGCCAATAATAGTATTTACCGCTGCTTTTGCGCCTTGTAACTTTCGTTTGTTCGTATATATGTATATATTTCGCCTTGTAATATGTACATATATACGACTTTCTATCATATAATATATGATAGAAATATATATACATATTATGTGTATATATTAAAGGGTTAATGCAAAAACAACACCCAAGCTTTTACCGCAGACGTGCCTCGATTGTGCGCGATACGCTTTAAAGTACACTACAACAATGTAAAGACATGTATAAAAGTTATCCGTCTATGGAGTACATACAAAATATTGACTTGATATGACCTGTGCACTGCACTTTTATATGACACATACTTAGGTATAAACATCGATTGTTAAGAGCTATGAGTACATTCCAGACTTTTTATTGGCGAATACTTTGGCTGGATTTGATTTTTCAAGCTGATATAGTATTAAAGTCCATTTATTCTTTGCAGAGACTAATATGACAGGTAGAAATGTCAAACGTGAAAATAATGTGACCAGCTTATCAAAGAGTAGTGTTGTCCTCACGTTTCGATTACTTTTAATTTTTTTTAAATATATAAAAGTAATTGTACGAAATACAGTTGCATTTTGTGACATAGAAGCTAGTAGTTAGCCTCAGGAAATAAGGAAAGTTTTCATAGATATTTCTTGATAAAATTGAAATATCCAAAAATACTTTCTTAGTATTTGGGCAATTTGTATATGAATACGTGAAAATTTGAATATCTTCACTAAATAAAAACTGATTGTCCGACCAAACTGTAGTATGATAAAAAGTCTGTAGTGTGAGCGAGCTCTAAATGTATGACTATCTAGTTTGTGGCTAATTTTGCGCTTGGTTATCGCAAGGGTGCTACTTCTCAAAGTTATTGCAAGGAAATAATAACTTTAGTATTAATTATAGAAAATTAAAGCACCATTTTATGGCCTTTTTAATGGAAAAATTTACTTGTCATAATTCATAGTGTCAAGGATTACTTGAGAGTTACACACAAAAGAAATTTAAAAAAAAATAAGGTGAACGTAAAACTAACTTTATCACAAAAATATCATATTTAAAATCTACATAGGTAAACATAAGATACGAGTAAGGATATTTAAGATTCCTGTGATAAAATAAGTTTTATTTCCAAAAACTTTGGAGATTTGTTTACGCAAATCAGCGATTTAAAAGTATATTTGCAATTAAAATTGGTAATATAGACACCTATCAGTGGCACCCTGGACAAGCATTAAGGAGGAAACACACTAAGCAACCAACATGCTACCAACTAGTTGTAGATGCTTAGTGTATCCATATTTACACACAGACATTTTTTTGGTAGACAACAGCAAAGAGGTTACAATATAATTGCTTACTTAAACAACATCGATTACATAAAAACTCCTTATCTTAAGAGGAACTGATTCCTACTCACTTCCGACTTAACATCATCTGGGCTATCCTTAACTTTTACAGTCAAAGAATTAACCTAACTTATCATTAATATATTCTTCAATGCCGCTTAACTGTGGTATACAAAAATAATACATCATACCATAACTACAATGGATAATAAATATAAGACGTAGAAAAAGTTCAAAACTCTTTAATTTTTATAAAAGCTCAAGTTAGCGAATAGCCCAGCTGATGCTGGTGATATATTTATACAGACATACCAATTACAACCTCCAACTTAGGTTGGCAGTTGGCCCATCTGTATACGCCTTAACATAACTTCAGGCTCTATAGTTAGTTGGCCCATCTGTAGAGGTTTAAACTGGGTGGAATAAGCTGTCACACTTAGGGAAATATCTTTATCAATGTCACTACACTGTCACTTCACAGTTGTCTATAAACAACAGTTTGCTTGCGAACGGCTCAGTCTTTTGGAGGAATCAGAGCTAAGAACTTGGAACTGGTCTGAACGAGTGGGGTCACAAATATACATACAATATAAACATATGTTGTGACATTCCAATAACATTATATAATTTGTGCCAATAATTAGTTACAGATTTAAATGAAATAGACAAATCCTTATTTTTAAGTAAACTTCACGATAAGCAAAAAATACTTAGATAAAATTTTGAGAGGACATTTTCACACTATCCAATTTTTTAATTGGTAAAGACATTGGTATTTAATTTCACCTTTACTTACATTCTCATGTCGACCTGAAAGTGTATGCGAATATATTTTTTTAGATTATCTACACTTTATTCGGCTGTGCTGTGAGATTTCATAGTGTATTCCTAAGTTGTGAATAACTGTGACTATATACGCTACCAAATTGATCACTTTATATTTGACTTTTTTTATAATAAGCAAGGTTTTGCCAATTGTTATATATTCTTAAACAGCCGTTCTCACAGTGGCGTGCACGGATCTTTTGAGTAGTGTAAGCATAAGGCAGACCACTGATATATAAAACGTTAGTTAAAATACCAAAGTCTCCACATTCAATTGGGCTCCTTGCACATTTACAAACTGAATCTTAGTTTAGAATTAATTAATAAATATTATACCTAAATTTAAGACAGCCAATAATGTAAATTTTGCAAGGGCCATCCAATACGACTATCATGCGTCGATAATATTATTGCATGACGCATATTTTTTTTAAATGTTAGATTTCTGAGCTCGCGGCCTTGTAGACTAGGAGTCCCTTCAAGCCAGGTGGTACCCTATAATTATACATATATAGCATCCTAGGCTTATCTACAATTCTCATTTTTTCTATCAAGTTCCGTAATCGCTAAGTCCGCCACAATATCCTATCCCCACTAGTTCAGAGCAAGTCCTCCAGTATCGAAGCTCCAACAGTCGCCTACGACTCCTTCTCCCGGTGGCTCGTGCCGTTGGTCAGCGGTGGGTCGCACGGCGCGCCGCACGTCGGACCGCACGGCGCGACGCACGCGCGCGTACCGTTGCGCCGCATGAGTGCGTGCGTGTGGTCGCGTAACTTCATGAGCTCGTCCTGGATGCGCTCCGTGATCACTCTCCGCGTCTCCTCCTCGGACGCGTTGGCGGACTTTAGCCTGAAAGCGATCAGGCCACCCTTTAAAGCCATATTATTTACAAGTAAGGATGACACGTTATTCAAGACAGCACACACTGAATCTCGAAAACAACTTTAAAACATATTGTAAAATTATTATCTAAACAACAATTTTAAATAATAAATAGATTTTGAGTTTTTAAGAAGAGAAAAGTGGCCGTAAATGGTTCGTTAGAAAAATACACTGGCTGACGTTCGCTTGAATTTGGCGATACCATTAATACTCAAGTTTCTAAAGAATAAAATTTTATATTTCTGTAAATGAACTTTTTGTTATTAAATTGAATACTAGATTTATTTTTTCTCGATGAGCTTGAGTACTATCTAGCATTTTCTTTGTTAACAAAGATCAAATGAGTTTAGCCCAAATGTATCTTCATCCTCTCTATCGGAGCGACCGGTTTCTAAACTTTAAGCGAATATTTGATATTCTTTATACCATTTTCGGATACTTGTTGTCTTTTTTATATTAAGACCAATGTAAAAATATCTGATAACCAAATGAGTTAGTCTGTATGATGTTTACCCACGTCTAGACGGGATGTCCTTCATATTAGTTGGTGCTGCAATAAAAGCAGAAGCAATTACTGGAGTGGTTGCTGGGGTCAACTGCGCGCGCAATCACGGGTCAATATACTAACTATTGTTCATTGTTTATATTGGATCAATTGTTTAAAAAAAAGTGTCATCACAGTGTACAGAGGCGAATTTAGTGTCGACTTGGCCTTCTATTCAGAACAAATTAATTGTTTTGAGTTAGCTACATAATATTCATCATGGTCATCCTAACCAAACGTTAAAAAGTCATGGCCTAATAATAATATCTTATTTTCAAGTGTAGGTATTATATAGTAATATGAAATATCCCATATCTGTATTGGGTTGAGTGGAAATCATGGTTACCTTAGCACTGGTCTGTCATCTTCAGAGGGCTGACTTTCTAGAAGCCAGGTTGTTAAACGTTGGGTGACTCTAGTGCGATTCACTCTCAGCCTACACATTTCGGTGTATGCCGGAGTTTAATAAACTAGCCTAGGCGGCCTATTATACGTGGAGGCCAAGCGCTGCGCGGGCAGCACGCAGTCCATGCCCTCGTGCCACACGGCAGCACGAGCGGCGCGCGGTGTATATACTCACTCGTCGGGCAGGTTGTGCAGGCGGATGGGCTCGCCCACGGCGAGGTGCACGCGCTGCGCGGCACGCAGGCGGTAGGGCTCCACGTTGGGCAGCACGCAGTCCATGCCCTCGTGCCACACGGCAGCACGAGCGGCGCGCGGTGTATATACTCACTCGTCGAGCAGGTTGTGCAGGCGGATGGGCTCGCCCACGGCGAGGTGCACGCGCTGCGCGGCACGCAGGCGGTAGGGCTCCACGTTGGGCAGCACGCAGTCCATGCCCTCGTGCCACACCGGCAGGACGAGCGGCGCGGGTCCGGCTGCCGCGCTGTCGGCTACAAGGCGGCCCACGCCCCACTTGAAGCGGATGCGCTCCTTGATTATAATAATTTATTTATTCGCATTAAACATGGAATAAAAACAAATATCGAAAGGTGATTGCAAAAATAAGAAAACTAATGTCGAACAAAGGTTATGATTCACAACATTTGTCAGGACAACTTACTTAAAACAAATCAAACTGTAACAAAATAAGACACTAGAATGGCAAAGAATGACCTTGAGTGAAGTCACGTACTTGTGAACGTTGTGTGTAGGGTTAAAGGTACCTTTGACTAACAAACACTCCCCTTTTCCACTCAAGTCACTCTCCCCGCCTATCCAAAGTAACCCGTAAAGAATTACACAACAAGAGATGTGGACGACTGGACCGCCACGAGCACACTGAAGCCGTCCGTACCGCAAGTCGTTGCAACGCGGCGAAAACACGAACATGTTTTGCCATATACGAGTAGGTGTGATTCATGATGTATTGATTAAAATTACCTTAAATTACTTAAAAATAGATACCTTTTCAGCGTTGACGCGGCCCTCGGGGAAGATGTGCACCCAGTCGCCCGCGCGCAGGCGCTCCACGCAGAAGTCCATGGCGGGCTGGTACACGCCCGCGCCGCGTACCACGGGCACGCACTTGCCCAGCGCGAAGAAGGCCGAGTGCAGCGCGTTGGTGAAGCAGATGTCATGCGCCGCCAGCGACCAGCGCATGCGCGAACGGCGCACCAGCGTCCCCGTGTCCAGCACACCTACACACAACATCAGTTGGCGTATAGACCACACTACCGAAGTAAAACTTCTTTAAAAAAGAAAAATACAAAGCGCCATCTATGGGCGTCAGACATAACTGCATCGCAACAGGTTCTTGAAGTGCACAAAAAGGGATAGTTTCAAAGTTCTCTACGAACGCCATCTATTGGTGGTTTAAAATAACAAACACTGATTCAGTATGCCGTTAGTTGACAGCACAATTTCAATTTGCAGCCGATTACAATTTTCGTAACGTATTCACCAACTTACTCCTCAAGTCAAGCGTGAGTAGAGAAGTTTTACTTCAAACATTACGTGAACATCCTAACAAGTCATTAACAAACATCTTAATACAGTATTTCCCGACTAGTTGGAGGGGAATGGGAATATTAGTCATAATTACAAGGTATGGCAAATATTCTTTTAAAAAAAAAGTGTACGGTACAACGAATAAGTATGTAAAATTTAATAAATTAAAATACCTAAAGCTATAGGCTGTACAAGGTTGACAACCACTCTGGTTCATTCTGGCCTTGCTTTATACGAAAGATTCTCAGTGCGATTTCCAACTTTTGAATTTTTAAATTGGCTGTGGGTTTTCGGCCATGATCACCACTCTACCGATATAGCATACCGCTGAACAATTTATCATTCTAGTACCTTCGCCGCGTAAAAACCATTGCACGCAAAAACAAACAACAAACTACGTATACGTAAGTATTATACGTATAACTAAAAAGTCCGGAAAAAGTACTCTTCGCTGTAAAATATATTTTTTTATACATTCTTATTTAAATATACAGTTAAGGTCTGTGTGTTTAAGTAATAAAGGAAGTAATGACAGCTTAAAAATACGCTCTCCTTCCTGCTTTTAATTGTGTGCGTATTTTCAAGGTTTAGCGAATTCCGTATATCTGACTACCTAATTTCATTTTCAGAAATAATTTGTATCTTCTAGAAGTACGAAAGATTCGAATTATACACATATTTGACGATTTCTTAGTATATTTTTATACATTTGGCATAGATTATTACTATATAGGCTTAAACTATTGAAAACATTATTGGTATCTATAAATGAGGAAAAAATTTAACAAGAAAAAATTAAATAAAAAGTAGGTAATGGGGAATTCAAGAAAAAATATACTCGATATAACTCTGAGGGTCTTAGAGGTCACAACTGTGGGAAATCAATGACAACTCATCGTGTGTTGAAACCACCGAGCGAGGTTGTAATAAGTGCCAATATATGACACATTCTAAGAGCCTCAATAGCTAGACGATTATGGGTCCTTACGCAAAGAAAGTTCTGGATTCGATTCCCGCTCATGCTCAGGCTTTTCGTTTAGTTAGAGGGGAATTAACTTAACCTCTATTTAGGTTTTATTTAAAAGACATGGCTGATATATATTTTAATCACTAGCCCTGCCCTGCGGATTTAGCTACGTAGACAATCAATATCAGCCTATGTGCTACATTAGACTATAATCTGTCTTTCTGTCTCCAAATCCGTTCAGCCATTCAACCGTGACTGAGTAACAAACATCCATAAAAACGATATTTTTTTTTATCACTACCATGAAGCAGTAAACCGATGCTTTGGTCGTTCTTAGGCGATAATGCAATTCATTTTAAGTTTGTGTGGGAAAAGAAAAGTCTTGTCTTTACTGTTATCCTCACATTATTACGTTATTCCTCTCCATAAGAACTTGACTTGTGAAAAATATGAAGAAATAGCTAAATTCGTCGAGACGGTCCCGAAATTTGCGCTTACAGCAACATTTTATTTAAGTTTATCTAGATTCAAGATGGATTACTTTTTTCGGCAGTCAGGTAAATAAACAAGAGGTCGCAATGTAAACTAGTCAAAAGACAGGAAATAGGAAATGGGCGCTAGCTAGCGTGTAGGCAAGGCAGGGTCACGCGCATACATACGTATAGCTCATGCGCGTTAACTTTACACCTGCCAAAGACTGCAAAAACATCATTCGAGTCAGGTGTCCAGTTAATCCACACGCGCATATATTTCAGCGACCTGCCACTTGGCACGACAACAATAGACGTATTGACACGTGTGCTGAGCTACTGACCCCGACACATTTTAAACTAAACACGAGCCACTTTAATTATTAAAAAAAAAGTAATTCAGTTGACCCTCCAGGTCATCCCTGATTATTTTGAGGACAGCGCATTCTAAATGTCAGCGAGCGACGATCAAAATAAAACAGGCCATGTGCGAGTCAAAGTCGCGCACAAAAATTTCCAATCTATACATTTATTCCCAATTTGAGATTTTACTTATACCATTTGTAACACCAAACGTTACCGTGGCGTAACGGACGCCAGCGCCATCTAGAATCTATACTTATTATACGATATCTGTACATTTTGTACATTGAAGATATTTTAAAAAAAATTGTTGGCATTATATGATACTGAGGCTAAAATTACTTTTTTTCGAATTTTTGTCTGTCTGTCTGTCCGTGTTTTTTTTGTTATTTGGACATCACGCTAAAACTACAAAATGAATTCAAATGAAACTTGCACGGTCTAAGACCATAATACGGAGAAGGTTATAGGAAGAAGGTATATAAAGTATGTACTTTTTATAGCGAAAATAAAATAAGGTCTTGAAAGTTTGTACGGAAAGTCCTTCGTTTTTAGAGTTACAGTTTTAAAAAATTGTTCATAAATCGGTTTTATATGACTTTTTAAACAAGCTCGCAAGTCCCTGTCTACTTACAAGCAGCGGAGATTTTGTGTATCCAAAATGTATCCAAAATAATTATTTAAATAACCAATCCTATTGGTTAATATTTCTCCATTTCTCGGCTCCGCTGCCTCGCTCCGCTTCGGTAGACTGACAGCTTCAATAGAGAGAGTTACCCTTATACTATTAAGTATTTTGCGGTACAGTCAAGAACATTACATTTGTAGCGCAGTTTGTAGACAAGTTCGAAGTTGAATGTTCGTTCAAAGTGAACTATTAAGAGAGTGCAATATGTAATTTGGTGGTTACAAATGGTTCTGGATCTTTGATTCTGGAAAAGTTAGGAGTTAAATACACAATTTGTAAAACTTTTCTCGATTGCTTTTTGTATAGAAAATTAGGTATATATCTTGAACATGGCCATTTTGTTTTTCGTTATGTTGTTTAATTTACTTGCAATTAGGTAACAATGGTTTTGGCGCTCACGTCATAAAACTTGCGTCGCGCGTCAATCGCTCCGTGCTTTTCACTCACGCGAAAGTCATAATTCGGCGTCTTGTTTGCGCTTCGAATTTTATCCATATCGTACCGACGCGCTGCGCGCTCTTAAGAAAATCTTCTAATTTATCGGTCGGTTACTACTCGCGGGGCGTGTTACAAGTGTGTCTACGCTCGCACCCTACACGTGCCGCTTACGTAGCGAATCACGCCGGGTTATATCTTATAATTGTATGCCATTCACTGCACTCGTATTATTTCGATGTCGCGCGATTATCGTTGACCTGTCGTGGGCTATTATCTCCAACGAGCTGACGCCGCGCGGTTTCACTCGCGTGGTTCCCGTTCCCGTAGGAGATAATATATAGCCTATAGCCTTCTTCGATAAATGGGCTATCTAACACTGAAAGAATTTTTCAAATCGGACCAGTAGTTCCTGAGATTAACGCGTTCAATCAAACAAACAAACTCTTCAGCTTTATAATATTACTAGCTGACGCCGCGCGGTTTCACCCGCGTGGTTCCCGTTCCCGTAGGAATACAGGGATAATATATAGCCTATAGCCTTCCTCGATAAATGGGCTATCTAACACTGAAAGAATTTTTCAAATCGGACCAGTAGTTCCAGAGATTAGCGCGTTCAATCAAACAAACAAACAAACAAACAAACTCTTCAGCTTTATTATATTAGTATAGATTATAGATGGGAAAAGTATATCTATTGGTTTAGTATACATATTTAATAGGATAATCATTTTGTAAATATGCGAGAATCAGGAAACAATAGTCAGAGAGACGTACCTACCTACATAAATTTCAAGTTTGTTTTGTTTGTTTTAATATCGTGGTGTTAATAAATATTAGCACTCGAAATAAACACTGTTACCTATTTTGAAATCACAGACAGGCACGTACAATTTATTTATATATACCTATTCATGATTTCGACGTCGCGTAATTATGTGGGATTATCACTGACCTGCAGAGGGCCGGGTTATAATCTCAGATACGAACTCAGCTATCAAGTTTTTATCTACTAATAACCAGTTAATGAAGAAGGGAGGTCCACAATAATCTTATCAAATTGAAGCCAAAGTTCAAATTAGGGCGCTTTATATTACAAAATATATTAACTTTGTTTTCAGTATTTCTTCATCCTAAGTACTCTACAGTATTACTAATTTACTACTATGCCATTCAGTATATTATTGCTGAAATTAATGGGTCGTCGAAGCACGAGTGGTGGTTGGAGACGGTGAGCAGCGGCACGTCGCGCGGTCGTCGCGCGGTCGCCGCACGGCGCGCTGTAGCGCCTCGCGGTTGTACCTACACCGTCGTCTTGTTCAGGAAGTTTGCATACACTCACCCCAGAGGCCGGGGTCGTCGAAGCACGAGTGGTGGTTGGAGACGGTGAGCAGCGGCACGTCGCGCGGTCGCCGCACGGCGCGCTGCAGCGCCTCGCGGTTGTACACCGTCGTCTTGTTCAGGAAGTCTGCACGAATATATCATGTTATTTTAGCAGGTTTATAATGCTTACACTGTCAAAAAACCATGGGATACATAGATCCCGCCAAACGCCAAATGACCAAGTTGCGATTTACTGAAACATCACAGCCCACGGCGCCTGTCCCAACTCCAAAATAAAGCTCTAATTCCTCTTGATTGTGGCAGATTAATAAAAGTAAACATAAGTAAATAATTAGTGTAAGCTCTACATCTTCGTGAAATGGCTTGGCACTTTAACGTGTGTGTAACCATTACGTGAGTTGTGACATAGCGTTTTAGTCCATAACCAAATATTTGTGAGAAGGTTCTTCACTTTGGAGCCTTGGCGCTTCGGTTGTTTGGGTTCTCAAGCCTCACAGCGCAAGTACTGTATAGCTGTTAATGAAACAGCACTGCTGTTGCCGAAATTACACAGGAGGCCTAGCATGTATGACTGAGGAAGAAAAGGAGCTATGCAGCGTATTGTTGACGTGTTTCTTGTATAAAAAGTAACGTAAAATCCCCCAAGACCTATGTATGAAATTACCTAATACATGTACTAAGTTCTGGCAAAATTAAGGAATAATTTTATTTGATTTGATTTAGGCGGGATGCCAGCTTAACTTTATTAATTATTAGTGTAGAAAAGCGTCATAGCGAGCCATTTAAAATCACGCGATTGTAGTTGGCCACACCTTAGATGTGAGCAGGGTTGAAGAACTTAAAACATACACTTAGAAATCCAGCTACATAGCTAGATGGATTTTATTGTCTGTTGAAGGGCTTATGTCTGTGTGTGAGGCATCTATATGCGTGACCTTTAAGTTCACACATATTTAAACACAGCAAGGGTTTATGTGTGAAGTAAAAAGGGCATAAACTGCGTAGAAACATAGGTTCTAATTTTAGTATATAAATGCGAAAGGTCATTCATCGGAAATCTCAAAAAACCGTTCGACGTACAAATATGAAATTTAGTAGGAAGGTTATTTATAGATAGTAGAGGTCCGCTAAAAAGGGATTTTGTGAGAGGGCCGGATTAAGGAGGTCTACGGGCGTCCGCTAGTATATGTATATAAATCAATTATGTGCAGTGGTGTGCACAGCGTACAACAACGGAAATACAGCTTTTCATTACGTTGGGACAAAAGACATCTGGGACATTGGGACCGCCGCCATCGGTCGATATTTTGTCTATTTCTAGTCACTTGGTCGCATGCTAGGCCTACTGGCCAGTGACTATGTGACACACAAAAGTAATAACTATAGTCAGATCGGGTAGGTATTTTAAACAATGTAAATAAACAAAAACATATGATTCAGGGGTGCTCAACATTTTACTAAAGCATTATTCACGAATATTGTCATAAAATAATACTTCCTTTGATAGACAATTTTTTTTATATTTTATGTTCCTATAAACTGTTATTTATCGAACAGATAATGTTTCACTTATATTTAGGGTTCCGTGGTCAATAAAGAACCCTTATAGTTTTGTTTTTTATTATGTATAAGCAAGCACCGCTTAGCTGTAGGCTAGATTGTAAGCTATGAGGCAGCCTTTGGTAGAACGCGCTTGCCTAGAAGATGCCTATTCACTCTTGACTTGAAGATACCCATACCCATGTCCGTCTGTCCTTCTATCTGTAACTCAATTACTAATAGAAAACTGTAGCTTGACTATGAAAATTATGTACGATTATAGGCGTAAATTAAAAACTTGACAAGTAGTTTTTACTCGTTTTCTCGTAGTGTGGGTTATTGTTAGATATACGTTTTTATGTAGAATTTGATGAGTTTGTTAAGACACTACTTTTCAATTTAGGCCTCTATTTGTAAAATATTAAGATTTAAAGTGCTAATTTAATTTCGTACTAAACTAAATAAAATTAAAAACAGTAAACGAACAACAAATAACAATAATAAACAATAACAACGAAACGAGAACAAAACGAAATAACAAAAATTATAAGGGAAGAAAATACGCACAACAAACTGGATTTAGTTAACGAATACTGTGAAGTAGGAGTATTAGTCACAGACAAAAAATAAAGTAGTGTTCTGTGCTGTGAAGTGTGAACTGTCAAATCTCAAATCTTCTTTCACTTAATACAAAATCAAAAAATTAATCATAGTTTAAGGTAATTCTGCAATAAATGAAAATATTTTATTCACATTATAATAAAAGAAAACATCATTTGAATTACAACTTCTTTCTTCTTTTGATATGATAATACGATAATACGATTTATAAAATTAATTAAAGCTCTTATTTAATTTTATAAATGCATATTAATACCCATAAAACTCAATCTTTGTTTTTCAAAATGGTTTGTGACTCATGTCTGCTTGGGGTATTTAAGGTTCTTTTTATGTCGTTTGTGTTGTAATTCTGCAAACTCTATTTAATTAACATAGAGGAATTAGACATGGAAATGCATCGCACCCAAATGCAGAAACAAAATTGTCTGTCGTTTTTAGAGGGGGACGAGGTAAACTCACACATCGAAAAAATTTAACAAGAATAAATAATAATTATAATCTGTACACAGAATATTCAATTAATGGATCAATGTTTTGCAGTTCGTTCGTTCGTTAGAAGAATAGAATCGATTTTTCTTTTATATATTGTTTTAATTTATTATTAATTATAATTATGTTTTTGACGACCTCCGTGGCGCAGTGGTATGCGCGGTGGATTTACAAGACGGAGGTCCTGGGTTGGATTCCCGGCTGGGCCGATTGAGGTTTTCTTAATTGGTTCAGGTCTGGCTGGTAGAAGGCTTCGACCGCGAAGGCGTACCGACAGGCGATTTAGCGTTCCGGTACGATGTCGTGTAGAAACTGAAAGGGGTGTGGATTTTCATCCTCCTCCTAACAAGTTAGCCCGCTTCGATCGTAGATTGCATCATCAGTTACTGACTGAACATCAGTTACTGAGTGAGACTGAAATCAAGGGCTACCATGTAAAGAATAACAAAAATAAAATAGAAATATTTTCAAATTAAACGTCACGTCATCTTTTAGTGAATTAGAAGTTGTTGACCATTTTTCATGCCATTGACTGACTGACTACTTACTACACAAACCGGAATTATTAGGGAGCTTTTTAGACGACGAAAACGATTACAACAATGAAACATCGATACAATCGATAACGCGTTAGATCGTTGGTTGTTTGACAGAGAGGTAACGTCTTGCGGGGCAGGTCTTTCTATAATTGGTCCGTGATAATTAATTTGTTGTATGTGAATCCGGACTCAAAAGGGCTAGAACCCAGAGCCGTAAAGCTTATTATTAAAAATAAAATGTATGTGAATAGAAACGAAAAGTGTCGCTTAAAAGAACCTTTTTGAGTAGTATTATTGTTGTGTAAAAAACCTAAAGTTGTGGACTATAGATACATTGCATGTCTAGTGAACAACTGACACATATGAGCAGACAGTGTGATGTGTATGTAGTGATGCGTTGCAGTCGTTAGCAGCACATTACAACAAAGCCAATGTTATTGAACTCTAAATGCTTGTTCAGCGTCCACGCCCCACTGGCAACAAGGACAACTTTTAGCCAACAAATTGCTACTGTTATAGTATAAACTAATTTTATAAAGATGTAAGATTTGATTTTTTGTTTGTTTGATATTGTAACTCAAAAAATTACTTAACCAATTTTAATAAATACTCTTACCATTAGTAAGCTACATTTTCATAGAGTAACATAGACTATATTTTATTCCCACAGGGACAGGTCACATGGGTGAAACTGCGAAGCTACTGCTAGTCAGATGATAAATTGATACACTAAACTATATTTCAACACATTTGTTTTAAAAAACTAGTAATTTGTTTGTAACTTTGTCTGTCCCCTATTTGTTTTACAAATGTTAGTCAATCTCCTACTTGTACCATACATTTTTGACAGTGCTGCCCAAGTAAAAAGCATATATTTTTAAATAGTTTGGAATTGATGTCCCTATTCACTTATCTTTGTGGCTACTTTTCAGAAAAATGTTATTGAACATTATTTAAAAAAAAAATCACTAGCAAAGGGTTGGTACAAAGCTTAGGACCTGGTACAAGTAAAGTAAAGGTAAATTAGGGGCCAGACAACACTGAGAAGTCATGGGTTCCATCCCCATTTTATTTCATTTCATCAATCCCCCGCATCCATTGATTGATGCCAGATCCAGAGTGCTCAGTGCCCAGAGGGGCAGAGTACCACAAATATTAGAAAAAATGTATGATTTTTTAAAGAGCTATTGTTGATTTTCTTGCTGGCTCTTCTCAGCAAAACCTGCCATCCGAACCAGTGGTTCAAAGTTTCAAAAATGCTTGTACACTACTTGAAATAAATGAATTTTTCATTTTGATTTTGAAAGAGGTAAAGCTTTTGAGATTTTGCGTGGTTGAAGGGGGAAATTTCTGGATTTACAGAACTACTTAATTTTGAAAATACTTTTACCAATGAAAAACCACATTATGTCTGGAATATCAATTACTTATTGCAGAATAAACAATAACAATAAGAAATTCCATCATGATTGTTATAGGTTAATCCATTTAATTAGATAACAAACAGACAGACCTACTTTTATGATGTATCGGTGTGGAATGTGTTATTGTAGTATAAACTTTGTAATTAACATTTTATAAATCATGCTACTTGGCACTTCCATTTGCATATTATATGTAAAACATTAATTAAATAAAACCACTTACTCATAAATATTACCTGCTCAGTAGGAAAATATGTATGGATTATATTTATTCTAGTAAACATGTATTGTTTTAAATAAGAACTTTACTCATGTTTTTGCATCTAATATGATTTATTTCCTCATAGTATTACACTAATCACAATATCAGATGATCACAATATCTTTCTGCGTGTGTTTGTGTGTGTGTGTATTTGTTACTCCTTCAGGCTAAAACTTTTAGACTGATTTGTCTGAAAGTTAGAATGAAGTAAGATATTATCCTGGATTACCTATGCTACATTATTCTGATAAATCAATAGTTCTTGCGGATTTGTAGAAAAACAGAATTTCATTTGGACAAAGTTGTGCATATCCACTTATAGGTAATGCAAAAGTGAGTTTGTTGCACTTTCACTTCTAAACCAATAAATCAATTTAAAAAATCTTTTGCAAATGGAAAGCTACAATATCAGCGAGTATAGACTATATTTTATTCCTATAGGGCAGGGAACTATGAGAATTAAACTGCAACATCCTCTAGTTTAAATTATTTACACTATAAATTAATAAATACTGTCTATACTATAATTTTTTTTTTTTTATTCTTTACAAGTTAGCCCTTGACTGCAATCTCACCTGATGGTAAGTGATGATGCAGTCTAAGATGGAAGGCTAACTTGTTAGGAAGAGGACGAAAATCCACACCCTTTTCGGTTTCTACATGGCATTGTACCGGAACGCTAAATTGCTTGGCGGTGCGTCTTTGCCGGTAGGGTAGTAACTAGCCACAGCTGAAGCCTCCCACCAGCCAAATTATTTAATATAAATTAGTTTTCATAATGGTTGTTGTGTAGCTTTAAATTAGAGCAACACAACAACCATTATGAAAACTAAATCACTCACAAATCATTAACTCGCACAATACATGAACTATTAACTCATATAATACATGAAGCAGGTAAATACCAAACATCCAGTTTTGAATGACCAAATGATGATTAGCAAACATGTTCATTCTACATATGTGTATAGGGTTGAACATACATCTTTATCTTGATTAACAATAGCTTTGTTGTAAAGTAAAATGATGACTCAGTATAAAACAGTAATACAATCTGATTTCCAATGTTTAGGATGTGAGTAATTGTTATTATTGGTCAATTCATCATCATCATCATTATCAACCCATATTTGCCTCACTGCTGTGCTCGAGTCTCCTCTTAGAATGACAGGGGTTAGGCCAATAGTTCACCACACAGGGCCAATGCGGATTAGTAGACTTCACACATGCAGAGAATTAAGAAAATTCTCTGGCATGCAGGTTTCCTCACGAAGTTTTTTCTTCACCATTTGAGACTCGCAATATTTAATTTGGTGCACGGACTAAATTAAAAACCCACATCCAGATACAAATTGGTCAATTAGATAGTAAAGAATAACAGTTAATTTTTTTTCATGACTAATGTACTCTTTCCCTTTAATAAGTCATAGACTGTTACAACAAAAGTCCAACAGGTGGGCATTGAACCTGTGCCTATCTATACTATATTATAAAGCTAAAGAGTTTGTTTGCTTGAACACACTAATCTCAGGAACTATGGGCCCAATTTGAAAAATTCTTACAGTGTTTGATAACCCATTTATCGAGGAAGGCTATAGGCTATATATTATCCCCTTATTATTACTGGAACGGGAATCACGCGTGTGAAACCGCACGCAAAAACAGTGTAGTCATACAATAAACAAGTGTTTCAAAAATTTATTTTCTATTAGAAGTTAACACTTCCCACACTTTACTTGGGCTGCTATTTAACTGATAAACTGTTTCACGTACTACCTCTTACATTATTAATTTCTTCAAAGGAAGTATCTAATAAAATATTTATATTTTCAATTTTAATACCCATTCCAGTAATAGTTAGTGTCGGTATTGTAACTTTTGCACTATTGATTTTATTTCATTGCATAAAATTTAAATGATCTTCTTGATCTTAGACCAAAAATGCAAACGCAAGATTCAAACAAAACAACTGTATAAAACTTTTGTCAAAGTAAACAATAGTTATGAATTTTTTTATCTTTCTTATCTTACACAACTCCTAAGACTTATTATACTAAGGTAATTTAAAAAACAAATTTAGTTTTTAAAAAGTTGAATTTTTATTGTTTACAATTTTAAAACGAAATCAGTGAAAGGTTTCCCCACTTTCGAAGCTTAAATGATATGGATAGTAAGCAGCTAGTTCACAAGTGATGAAACCAGTCTAGCTGGAACTGCTATATGCTAACTACGCACTAACTGAGGATGATGTGACTGAGACCTACCTACTAGGAGCTTGCTGAACAAACCAACAACTGCCACAGTGATGGAGCTCGCACAGCTCCACAGTACTCCCGGGTTCCGCAGCCGCGGGATGATCCAGCCGATGTCGTAGGCCATGTTCACTCACCGCTCACGCACTAGCACTACCACAACAACATCGTCTCTCTGTTCCATTGAGCGTCAAATACGAATTTACGTCCGCTCTCCGCCCGATCGCGAACAACCTTGGGCGATACGACATTTGCGATTGTAGTTTGACAATTGACATTGACATCCGTCTGACGTGACGTGATAACAATGAGTTGCGATCCGAATCAATCAGAAAGTTAACCTGATTAAATAAAGCAAATGAAAATAATTAAAATAATTTCAAAGCAAAGAGTTACTTTTACAAATATATCATGTAATGTTGTGTTTAGATTCAAATTTTTAAATAAAATTTCAATCTAAACTACTAATTACAAAACGTCTCCATAAAAATGTAATCAAAATGGTAATTCATAAAGGTCAACCGGAACGCAATTAATATTTGATTCTTGCCAGCTCAAATATCTTTATTCCAGTGTTGCAATTAAACATAATTTATATCTCAGATTACCGAGTTCGACCTTATTATATTTTTAAGAATACAGATTTTATTTATGCCTCTATAAGTAAGAATTATAAGTAAGCTTATACATATGTTTTCTGTGCTTAAGCTAAGCACGAAACTAGCTTTTCTCTCCTTTAAATCGGTGTCTGGGATGTTAGGCCTTGTACTTAGGAAAGGGTTAGCTAAGTCTTAGGAGGGTAGGTACGTAGTTGCACAAAAAATATTTAAACAAGTAAGTAGTACCTAAATACTTGTTGTCTTACTTTGGAATTTGGCTTGTGACGCGCTCAGCGCGTCTCGATATTCCAGCTTTCTTGTCGGGTCGTTTTATAGGATGGTTTGGAGTGATATTTCATTCCATTCGGTGAAGGGTTTCAAAACATTTATTTTACATAATATAATTTATTATTAGTATTTTATTATTAACTAATGATACTAAAGTTAAATAATGCGTTTTACATAATCAGTCCGTTTTCTCTATTTAAATATTTAAATCTTAAAAACTTTTATTTTATTTATAATCATAATTTCCTTTAAAATGTTTAAAAAAAAATACTAAGTACCTAAGTATAAATAATTAAAAAATATTATTTTTTAAATAAAAATAATACAGTAGTATCGTTTTAAAAATAGATGTCGCACACATATTCGTAAAGTAGGCTACAAAATACTGATATTAAGGTCACACGCGTTTCTAAAAACAATGGCGTGCGGTATGAGCTAATGCCGTGCGGGCTTTACGTAACGTAAGCAAACATGCTTACGTTATCGACTCTATTACACACGCATCGGACCATTCATCAATGTGGTATTACCATTTACTTTACACTTCGTTATATAAAAAAATCACGGATTAAAACTATAATAGCTATATTAACACACCACGTAGTGAAAATCTTTAAATTGAGTCTGACCATTTAACCGTAAGGCTATTGAGGATTTAAATCCGGGTATAGCTAAATTCTCGAGTCACTTGTATATTCGAGGATTTTTTTTGGAATAACCGCCAATCATTACTGAATCTGTAAGCAATAAATACTTACATGCTACCACTAAGTCAAAACCGCATTAAAATTCTTCCAGTAGTTACTGTATTTAAGTAAAAATTATAAATTTTAAAGTATTTCATTTATTAATATTAAAAGATAAATTACAGTTAATCAATACCTACAGCTCAATGAAATTGAGCCCTAACCAAATAAAATGGTTTGCAAACATTTTTTGTTTGTTTCGAGATTGAATTTAGGAACTTTCTGATTTTAGCCAGCCTCTTAACCGCCAAACTGTCGGCTTAAAATAGATAGATAAGTACCTAAATATTATGTTGATAGTGTTTCGGTCATTGATTTAACTTAGCAACGTTTTTCCTTATTACTACACTGTTATCTTTTCGATGCCAAATGTTAGACAACGGGTTTAACCTGAAATCAGGTCAAGGAACTATGAAAAACAGCCCAGTGTCTTCAGCGGCGTTCACAGGGTTTTTAATTAGGCGATGCACTAATACGTACAACAAATGGAGTCTTTAGGGTATACGCAGTGCATTTTTGAATAAATTAAGTGCACGCCCTAAATCTTCAGTCTTCAACACACAAAAACTTGTATAAAGTCAACTCTAGATCCTCACTAATGCTTCACTGTCATCACTTCTCAGCAGATCGAACTCGTATTCCACAGCATTCCCGAACGGATTATATGCCTTTTCCTCTGGATACATCCTTACTAGAAGACGTTTCCTCGGTGGTACCGTTGGGAGTGTTGGCACTGGTTCTTTGACATCTTCAGGGTAGAGGTCCCTGAGGTCGTAAATGACCTCTGGTTCGTGCTTAGCTCTATGCGTCGGTAACGCCGCGCAGGCGCAGAACAGACACACTATGAGGATGATGTGCATCTTTGAAAGCTTAGCGATGAACTGGTTTGCCCAGATTTTTAACGATACTTATAAGTACTGTATTTGTACAGTGGTCAACAGAAATACCCGATTGATTTTGTAATTTATCGCTTTCTGGGAATTCGTCGATAATACGTCAGCGTGAGATCTATTGGGAAGTACTATACCGTTGTTTTGTTTTGTCATTCTTGAACCAGAATCAAGATTGCTTGCAAACATTTTTATTATTTTAATTTCGGCTATACTATTGTTCAAGACGGAATATTCATCAGTGTTGTTGAATTGATACAAGTTAAAGTTTAGCCGAGTACGACTCTGTCAGGTTATTTGCTAACTTGATGGCTTACAAAATATGATAGGCATCGAGTAATTTGGGATTTGACAGCAGATTTGTTTGGGAATTTTTGTATCTACTCAGTATGTAGAATTAACTAATATGTGTTAATGCTTTCTTAAATGTGAGAGATTACTTTCCAACAAGTCCGGGTAAAAAAAACAAGGTTAAGTAAGTTTTACTTAACCTTGAACCTTTGTATGCATTTTAAGAAATTAAATATCACGTGTCTCAAACGGTGAAGGAAAACATCGTGAGAAAACCTGCATACCAGAGAATTTTATTAATTCTCTGCGTGTGTGAAGTCTGCCAATCCGCATTGGGCCAGCGTGGTGGACTATTGGCCTAACACCTCTCATTATGAGAGGAGACTCGAGCTCAGTAGTGAGCCGAATATGGGTTGATGACGACGAAGTAAATTTTATTTATGTTGGTGTAACTTAGCAAATCAGTGGATCGATTATTTTTATTTACTTTTACTCGAAAGTTCGATTACATCAAACTGAAAATCAGAGCTGCAGCTCGCTGAGTTTGCTTTGATTAACTATAAAATATATATTTTTCTTAACTAATGCTCCAGGAGGTTGGGTGATTATTATACAATCCGTGGCCGAGTGTACTGATTATACATATACATAGAATTTAGAATGCGGTGGGAAAGGCCCAGCAGTAAAACAACTGCGGGCGGCGTTTTCCGACAAAGGCAGCGACCTCGGACACTCGAGGTTGATGCTGTTAGGTCCTGTATGACAACCGAGATGGTCCAATACTGTATGGCTATTGCAAAGAGCCTAGGCCTTAGGCCTGGACTTTGTAATCCTGTACCTACAGGTAGGAAAGCAGGGGATGAATGATTGCTTACTCATTGATTAATAATGTAAGACCACGGTCCACGCATAACTTTTTACGGAGTAGATAGGTATCTTTTATAGATATGGTATATTTTTGAGTGCGTAGAGTACCTAGTGAGTAGTTGATATGACAATTGCCTTAGATTCGAAGGGTCTAAGTTTGAATCCGGTCCAGTGCATGCACCTCCAACTTTTCAGTTATGTGCATTTTAAGAAATTAAATGTCACGTGTCCCAAACGGTGAAGGAAAAACATTGTGAGGAAACCTGCACATCGGAGAATTTTGTTAATTGTCTACGTGTGTGAAGTCTGCCAATGTGTATTAGTCCAGCGTGGTGGCCTAAGACCTCTCATCTATACTTATAATAAATCTGTAGAGAGCTCAATTTTGTACATGAAATATATTTCCAAAATAACTATCAGGGGCTGATCGATCCGGGACAGTTGATTTTTAGAGTAATGTAAAATAAAAAAAGAAAATTAGTTTTTTTAAATAACTTTTAAATGGCTTTACCGATCAATTCTAAAACCCAATCGGCTGGTGCCAATGAAATTGTTTCATTTGTTCACTGGCAACACACTTACCTCTTTTCGTCTTGAGGCACTGAGTAATTTCGGACGAAAATATATATTTCCCACTGTTTCCATTGATTTGATCTCTGAAAATGTGGATCTACTAACACTTAACATCAAAAACTTGAGACGATTATGTAGGTAAAGCAGAACATTATCAAAAAACCGTTATTTAAAGCCACATGGCGTTTTTGTTAGTGATTTGGATGTGGATATTTTAGGAACAATGCTTTTTCAAATTCCCATCTTTGTTATTAATTTTTTGTCTATTATTTTGCAGCTCGTTGGCCCGATTTGATGGTACCCGAGTGTTTTATAATAAACTAGCGGACGAACGCGACTTTGCCCGCATGGAATTTAATTTTTCACAAATCCCTCGGGAACCATAGATTTTTCCGAGATAAAAAGTATGTGTTAAAACTTCAAATTTCAAGTGATTCGGTTCAGTAGCCGAAGCGTGAAAGAGTAACAAATCATTTATCAAACATTCATACTATCAAAATCATCGGGTTTTCGCAAATCTCGGAAATCCATGTATTTCCAAGATTTAAAAAGTGTGTTAATTTATAGTAAAATCTATTTCAATTCCAAATTTCAACCAAATCGGTTCAGTACCAAATCGGTTCAGTAGTTGCAGCGTTAAGTGTAACAAACATCCAAACAAACAATCCTTATTATCCGCCTATTATTGGCCTATAGAGCCAGGCGTCCTTATAGTAGAGGAGATATAGACCCACCTCGCTTGTCCAATGCGGGTTGGCGGGTATAACAATGTAATGAGATACTCAACCGAACTTCGAAGCACGAGGTGTAATCCTAACACCAACCATCAATCACCACAACTCCACAGGCTGAGTATTTCTAGGAGCCAATTAGATGATAGCTTGTTCCTGGACTCGAACCCAGTCCCTTTCGACAAGTGGCACTACGATTCCCTTTCTACGATCGCAAACGCTTCGAAAAGTAGAAAAATGTATTTGAAGCGTTTGCGATCGTAGAAAGAGAATCGACGTGCCATTTGAAATAATTTTTTAAATGGGTTCATAGTGTCGTAGCTCAATGCAAATAAACAAACAAACAATCAAATCTTTCCTCTTTATAATATCAAGTAAGTAAAATTATTTCATTATATTTTGAGGGTCCGTAGTCCACAAGGAACCTTTAAAGTTTCGCCACATCCGTCGTTCTGTCTGTCTGTCCATTCGTCTGCGGCTAGACTATTACTACTAGAAAATTGTAATTTAGCTTGAGCATGAACATTAATTTATTTTTAGTTATTATACCTATTTTAACCGACTTCATAGAGAAAAGAGACATCTGTTGAGAGAAAGCAGCTTTGCGTTTCAGTACGAGTATAGAGAGCGCCTGAAGTGATTCGGCAAAACATCGACAGAGGTCACCTTAACCTATAAAATATTAAGTGTTATTTATAAAATAACGTTTTGTAATGGAATTCAATTACTTATTAATCATATGAGAATGATAAGATAAAAAAAAATTTTCAATTATAATATTTATTTTTGATCAGAATTAGTTTAAGGGCAATTACTAAAATTTGTTTAGAAAATTCGCCAGATTTCACAACGACTCCGTGGCGCAACGGTAGCGCGTCTGACTCCAGATCAGAAGGTTGCGTGTTCAAATCACGTCGGGGTCAAAATTTATTTTTCTTTTTATTACGTTCGTAACAATACAAAAAAGCCAAATTGATCATGGAAATATGTTAAGATTTTTTACTGTTAAAAATTAAATATTTTTTTTATTTTTTTTGGTGAATAGAGTTTAGGGTGTCTTCAATTAAGGGACGTGATAAAGTACTCTAATGGTGCCATCATAGAAAAGTACAGCCCCCCTAGCCAAGTGATTCTCTTTCTACGATCGCTAACGCTACGAAAACTAGAAGAATGTATAGGAATGACAGATCTTGATCACGTGACCTGTCGATAGCAAATGTCATTCCCATACATCTTTCTAGTTTTCGAAACGTTAGCGATCGTAGAAAGAGAATCGACGTGCCGCTTGGCTAGGGGGGCTGGTAACCTTAGACTAATTAGTAATTGATAACGCACGTCTAAAAAGCACTTCAGTTTAGTAGAAGAACTTACTGTGACAGAGTTCGTTCGAGTAGTCTACCAGTGTCGTGCACATGGTTTTTAACTAGGGTATGCCCATTAAGTATTAATGGGAAAATTCCTTGTTTATGTTCTACCTATGTCTATTTTGTATTAACATAGGGTGGTGTAAAGAGTAGGCAGTGCAGTTTTTCCATCTATGAAATGACTACCACTATGGTTATTTCTGCCGCCAAACAGCAATGCTGTGTTTCAATCTGAAGGGCGTTGTTAATGATACTGTCACAAATACATTGCCTACCTGGAGTAATTACGAACTTATATTGGTGGTTTTTTTTTATTTTGAACAATTTGTATGTATAATGCCTAGTTAAGCATCTTATGAACGCCACTGGCCTTAAGTTTATGGACACAGGGCGGCACTTTGTTAGGACGTCGTACTTCCATGCTCTGCGAAGCTATTTTATAGACGAAGGTTCAGTCATCATTTAACCACTGTTTTTCACTTATTTTCATAATTTTGAAAACAATAAAATGTAAATAAAAATTTATGAAAAAATAAAAAACTTGGAGATGCCGGGGATCGAACCCGGGGCCTTTCACATGCAAAGCGAACGCTCTACCACTGAGCTACATCCCCCGTGACTACGACGCTGAATTTAGCAATTTTCATTTGCTCGTAGTCTATGCATGCTATGTGACTGCCTTAGGCTACGGCAGTGTGTGTGCCACACACACACACACTCACTCCTTTGCACCATCAATACATACCACAGAACTTAGAGCACATAAGCTGCTTGCTACATATTAAAAAAATTAAAGTGCCTGTGATTTCAAAATGTCTCATCTATACTTTAGTTCAGTTATTCATAAGTACGCCGAATCGATTGGAACGGTTGAACCGATTATAACAAGACGTTGACTGGTAGATAGAGGATATTATTAAGCAACAAAAGGTTACTGTTTACCTCGGTAAAATTCATGGTTCCCTCGCGATTTATGAAAAATTTACCAAAATTACTGACATAGCTCAGCGATACGCGAAGCTGAATGAGCAGGCTATATAGTTTAATAGCCGATGGACGTTGGGGTCCCAAAGTGGTGGAATAGCGATCCTGCACCGGAAAGCGCATTGTTGGTCGACCCACCACCCCAAGTACTTCAAGCGGGTTGCAGGGAGCTGCTGGATACAGGCGGCTCGAGGGCATTGTGTTTGGAAGTCCATGCAAGAGGCCTATGTCCAGCAGTGGACGTCCATGGGCTGATAACTCAGACCAATTATTGTATAGGACCTGCCTCGCTAGACATTACTTTTCTGTCAAAGTATATGATCAACGATCTAATGCGATTATAAAAACTATCTATATAGTATCGATGTTAAATATTTTTTTTTTTTTTTTTTTTTATTCTTTACAAGTTAGCCCTTGACTACAATCTCACCTGATGGTAAGTGATGATGCAGTCTGAGATGGAAGCGGGCTAACTTCTTAGGAGGAGGATGAAAATCCACACCCCTTTCGGTTTCTACACAGCATCGTACCGGAACGCTAAATCGCTTGGCGGTACGTCTTTGCCGGTAGGGTGGTAACTAGCCACGGCCGAAGCCTCCCACCAGCCAGACCTGGACAAATTAAGAAAATCTCAATCTGCCCAGCCGGGGATCGAACCCAGGACCTCCGTCTTGTAAATCCACCGCGCATACCACTGCGCCACGGAGGCCGTCAAATAGTTGTAATCGTGTTCGTCGGTTAAAGAGGTCCATAAAAGTAACTTTTTGTGTAATTGAATTGTGTAAAAAACGGCAATAACTTCTAGTTTAGTATAAGATATATACCAAATCTAAGCTCGTTTTCTTCACAAAATGACAGACAATTTTGTTCGTGACTATGAGTACGATACAGGTCCTTTTATAATTGGTCTGAGGCTGATAATGATGATGATGCAAATAAAGACCAAATTGCATATGGGCACTAGACTGGGTTCTTTTGAAAGTTTCGCGTCGGCTATTTGGATATAGCTTTTTTTTATTGAGAAAGAATACACTAAGGTACTTATGCTAACTTGTCTTAATAACTATACAAATCATGCCCACGTGGAATGGTGGCAAGAATACCATGGAAAGTATTCTTGCCACCATTCCTTCATTCATTCATTCATTCATTCATTCATTCATTCCTTCCTTCCTTCCTTCCTTCCTTCCTTCCTTCATTCATTCATTCATTCAATTAGTGGAACCTGCATTTCCGCGATGTAAAGCCAGGCTGATCCTTTGCGCTATTAGCTTAGTTATTATTAACATATCTATCTGTATTGTTTAGCCTTCTTACTTCGTTATCAACCCATATACACGGCTCACTGCTGAGCTCGAGTCTCCTCTCAGAATGAGAGGGGTTAGGCCATTAGTCCACCACGCTGGCCCAATGTGGATTGGCAGACTTCACACACGCAGAGAATTAAGAAATTCTCTGGTATGCAGGTTTCCTCACGATGTTTTCCGTCACCGATTGAGACACGTGATATAAATTTTTCTTAAAATGCACACAACTGTAAAGTTGGAGGTGCATGCCCCGGACCGGATTCGAACCCACACCCTCCGAAATCGGAGGCAGAGGTCATATCCACTGGGCTATCACGGCTCACTTCTTACTTAATGAATACATATCAAGTGTGGGTCAAAAACACGGTAAAAACCAATGTAATAATAATTACCAGTTAAGACACAGTATTCAAGGATTCGTGGAACTTGGAAGAAGTTAAGATTTGTAATTAGGTGACTTGATTTCTTAGAAGCAGACCGCTGGGTAACGCCCAAAGGGAAAATGTATATAAAACGATAATTTCCAGATAAGTAGGTATAATTTAAAGAAAATACCAACATTATAATATTCAGTTACTTATATCTAACAATAATACCAACATTGGACACAGCATAGATCTTATTTTTCTAAAGGCTTTTCTGTGACACAGACGAATTGTACTATTAAGATTAAGAATTAATTACAAATTTTATTTTAACATTATTAATTTTGCCATGCCTAATTTTTTAATAGTTAAATTTTCTTACTTTACTAAGCAATTATTTTAATTATTGTTATTGTTCAATCAATTTTACTAATTATTCTAAAACGCCCCGAAGTTTCGCCCGCATAGTACATGTGTTACTCGTTGATAATGTCTCTCTCTCCGTTGCTGGTAGATTTTTTTTTAAAGAAGAAGAAGAATAAATCAGTTTCAGAGCATATTTGTAAATAACGACCAAAAATCAAATATTCATGTATTAATTTAGATACATATTTAGATCTTTAGTTACCATAAGTTACATCATATGATAATTCATACACTGATAAAAATAAGCTACGTATTTACCTCAAGAGCTAGCAAATTACTACTTACTATAGGTGCAGCCTACGTAAAATAAAAATACTTAGATATCGTATACTTTGTAGTGGTGCAGTTTACTGTGCCATGTTACATAAGAAGCTTGTATATACAACTGGTTCGGGCTACAAGCGTGTCTGGATTGCTACGTATTTTAAGTATATAAGTCCAGGATTTTAGTGAGAGTAGTGAGTTGACCACGCGTCAGCCTCCATGATAATCATGCAGGTATTTTTTCATAGTTTTTCTCGCAGTTGATATCGCGGGCGTCCGCTAGTTATTAATAAATTTACATTTAGGCCGGCCGCATACACTCCTTTTCCGTATTCGTTTACCGAATCCGTTTTCAGTGTTCGGAAAACCGAATGCATGAAATCAATATAATATACGTTAAATGACGCACATGTACGTTTTATTCCGAACGGAACAATTACCGCGCGTACGTAACGAATGCGAGCCCTTCCCCTCTAGCCAAGTGGCACGACGATTCTCTTTCTACGATCGCTAACGCTTCGGAAACTAGAAAAATGTATGGGGATGACATTTACTATCGACAGGTCACGTGATCAAGATCTGTCATCCCCATACATTTTTATAGTTTTCGAAGCGTTAGCGATCGTAGAAAGAGAATCAACGTGCCACTTGGCTTGGCTTGGCTGGAGACATTATTTCGAATGAAGAAAAACGTAAAGTCTGCGGTAGTCTCACGGAATTTATAATCGAAATTACGCATTAAGATAACGAATACGGAAAACGAGTAACGACCTACATCTGTGTGCCTAGTGGGAGTTTTCAATATTTTCATACTGTTCAACGTTGACGTTTACGCAAATTTATATGGAATTGAAACAGTTGTGCAGTAATGCCACTAGATGGCGCTGTTTCAATTCCTTAGAAATTCACGTTTACGTTACGTGACGGTAACAGCATCAAACTGCCACTAGGCCCTCTGTACTACTCATAGTACGTAAGAACAAAAGAACATACTAAACAAAAAAATATCTATGGTAGGCAGGAGGTTAGTATCTGAATCATTAGCTTATGATATTTCGAAGTGAAGTGAAGTGACACGAGCGCGATGGTCGTTCACCGCGACTCAGCCTCCATGATGAACTCGGCCATGAGCATCTCCATGGTGGGCGCGATGCCGTGGCGCTGGCAGGCGCCCTTGAAGCACTCCGCCACGCGTAGGATGCGCCAGCAGTGGTCCTCCTCAGCGTCGTGCTGCTGCTCGCACTCGTGGATCAGCTGCACCATTTGTTGGGACAGCACTTCACCTGCGCTGACAATTTTTTGTTTTTCTTTTATTTTTTCCTAAGAAGGTCCTCTTAGGACAGGTTTGATTACCAGGGGCTTTAGCCAATTGGCACGTCGATTCTCTTTCTACAAACGCTAACGCTTCAAAAACTAACAAAATGTATGGGAATGACAGAACCGATCGACAACTTGATCACGTGACTTATCGGTAGTGAATGTCATTCCCATATATTTTTTTAATTTTGGAAGCGTTAGCGTTTGTAGAAAAAGAATCAACGTGCCACTTGGCTACAGGGCCAGAACTGGTCTAGTGGTAGCCATCGCCCGTGGTCAGTACTACGGGCGAGTAGTTACCAAAATAGTGAATAAGCCAGCTGGTAAGATCGCAGTCTAGAATGTCTTGTCATTGAGATGCATGTTTTATAGGCCATGTTTAATTCCAAGTAATAAATGGCCTATCAGGAAAACAACTTAAAATCATTTAAAATGTAATTTGTAGAGGATAATATAGGATTTTCAACATTTTAATGTTTTATAATTGAAAGAGTCATGGCTCTCTTGTGAATTCCCATTACCGCTCCTATCATTATGATCATAAAATTGTTATGATTTTAAGAAACAGCGAGATGTTTCGGTTTTTCCAGAATACATAGTTTTTCCTTCAATCTAAAATCAGACTTCTATCAACCGTAGTGTCTTACCTAATTAGTTTTGAGTCATTAGTTCCGTGTACTCTTGAGAAGAAACCTCAGCAGATATTTTGTGAATAATGTTTAGAAACTGTAATGGGTCTCTTAAGTTACTCGTAAGTTATTGTTATACTATTTCATGCCTCTTTCAAAAAACTTGTACATTAAGCTGATTAGGCATTTCGAAAATCGAAAATTGTAATAAATTACCAGAATAACGACTTTTATGCAACGATATTTCCCAAATTAATTTTTTATCATAATTGATTTGATCGAAACATATAACTTATAGCATTTCAGATGCACGGAAATCTACGGAGTCGTTTATTGGGTTTGCACAACTTATGAATCTTTTATCACCAAGAGTAATATTCTTACACCGATCTTAATTTTATAAGTCAGTAACATATCCTTAAGAATGGAATACTTGGCGACAAAAATAAGGGTGGCGCTGGGTTCCTTGAGAGCTTTATTGTTAATGTTAATGATGTTAAAAGGAAACAAAATACAGTTCTCGCTGTTGAGAGACGACTTGAAGAAGCGATTGTTGTGGTGGGAGTCAGAGAGCAGGGCGAAGTGTCTGATACACTTGATAGTTGATCGCGCAGCCGTGGTTGAAGTCTTGCACCAGAAGTGACAGACATAGAAAAGTACTCACCGTTAGGGAAGGACTTGATGAAGCGGTCAGTGTTCTCGTGGTGCATGCGGTAGGAGTAAGTGAGCAGGCCGAAGTGTGCACTAATACGATTGGTTACGTCGCCCAGGTCTGGGATTTTAAACTTGAAGTCATTTCACCAGAAGTGAAAGAAGTAGAAGAGATCTCACCGTTAGGGAAGAGCTTAATGAAACGGTTAGTGTTCTTATGGTGCTTGCGTGTGAGTTAGTGGGCAGGTTGAAGTGCATTATCATACAGTTGATCCCGCAACCAGCTCGTGGTCCTCGAACTTGAAGGTATTATAGGTGGTAGTGAAAGCTCATACATCTTGAATTATGGTACCAGAAATGAAAGAAGAAGGAGAAGAAATTTCACCGTTAGGAGACTTGATTAAGCAGTCATTGTTCTCGTGATGTATGCGGTGGAAGTCAAAGAGCAGCTCAACATACTCGTACATTTGATTACGTCGCTCAGATCTCGGTCTTTAAATTTGAAGTCGACAACGACGTAAAGTACACGATTATATACTTGAAGTCCTCGTCTATGAAGATACACATGAAGTATTATCTGGAACGAACAAAAGTAAAAGAAGAAGTAGAACAGTACTCACCGTTAGGGAAGGACTTGATGAAGCGGTCGGTGTTCTCGTGGTGCATGCGGTGGGAGTCGGTGAGCAGGTCGTAGTGTGCACTCATGCACTTGATGGCACAGCCCAGCTCGCGGTCCTCGAATTTGAAGTCGTCGCGCCAGAAGTGAAAGAACTCCTCCATCTTGTCTTCTGATAGCTGGCTCTGCATAATCCAATAAATATTGAAAATCCTCTTCTACTTCTAACTCAAAAATGAAAATTTCAGATAGGTTCTGTATGTGACCTAGATTAATCTTAATATAAGTAATCGAATTGCATGTATGCGTGTTTTTAAATTCACGACGAACATAATTCCTGTAACTTGTTTTGTTACTTTCAACTAGATTGTGAAGTTTAATCTCAAACACACATTTTGCTTTATTACTTGGATTTTCAATTATTTCTTTAAGCATGTATTTAGGTTTGTGTTGTGATGGGATTTTAACGGAGGGTTATGGTATATAAATTGAAATGTGGTGCGTGTTAAGTTTTGGTAACAATGGACAAAACGGTAAACTGCTTAATTTTGGGTAAAACCTTACCATAACACAATAAAGAATATCCGTATTACAAGGATAACCACAAAACCAAAGAGGTTTGTCCAATGTACAAACCACAACATGTTGTCAAAATAAAAAGCAGAATACGGGAATAAAATATAGATTGTGTTATTCGCTGATAATGTAGCTTTCCATTGATAAAAGAATTTTAAAAATCAGTTCATTAGTATCAGGGCTACACAACAATCAAATCTTACAATGGAATTATAAGACGTCGTGAAGGCGCTCCTAGGGGATCGTTCACCCGCTGAGTGTCGAATTTAAACTCGACACTCTGTGGGTGAATGGTCTCCTGGGGGTGCCCCTGCAACATCTATGAATTCGACTGTTATAAGCGTATAATAACAGTTATAGGTCTTACTTCCTCCCTGCAATGCTGGAGCGCTTCACCGAACCCCAGAGTGACATCTTTCATCACCTCTACATCTGCATACAGACCGACAGACACGCTACACAACATCAAGAACACGTTTCTGAACATTCTTACTCCTGTCCGTCGGTCTCAGCACAACTTCCTGTCTGTTCTACTCTGACAATGACGAGGCTAGTTCAGGATTTACATTTTTATACTTGCAACAATAATTGGCAGTTTGGGTAATAGAATTAATCTCTGCTATTGTCGACAGAACACACAATGGGCGTCTGCTGTGTGTCACATTTGATGTGTTTGTTGTGTGTTTATTTTGCGGATGGTGCATTATTAGTGGATCTCTTAATAGTTGTTTGTAGAACGCCTTTGTCGCCGTGACCTTGGAATGCTGTGTGCACGCGCGAAATCGGTAGGTTGCGATTTAATGAGTGTCTGATAGTCTAAATGTAAGTTTGATCAGTTCTTAATCAAATTTTGTTGCTAGGCTTGCACTTGGCTACCATCAAGCCTGATTATTACGCGGTCTAAATGCGATTATCTAGAAGATGCTATTCACTCTCGCTTTGTAGGTTTCAAATTACAAGTGTCAGGAAACACAAACACCGGAAGGGCATTCCAAATTTTTTCTGCGCGAGTTAGAAACGTGGATGCAAATCGATTCGTACGAGTTACTTAGACATCCACAAAGTAAGGATGCCACCGTTCGCGGCGTCTTGCTGTTCTGTGGTAAAATGGAAAAGGAGGGACAAGAAGGTGAAGTTCCTGCGCACACTCACCAAGTATACCTGGTTTGTATTCAGAATATTATTGTCCATGTCCACAAAAATAATATTCGATACTTATTAAACCGGTTTTTAAGTTTTTTCTTTAAGTTAATATGTTGAACGTGTTTTTTATAGTAAAAATATATTGTATAAAATATGAATTTATTAATTAGGTACGACATATTAAAACAGAATATGTCAGAAAGCAAAAGAAGCGAAAGGCAGGTCATGCAGCAAGTATGAGAGGGTAATGACTTCAAGACTGTACTTAAAGGCTTTTTCTATTCACTTCTAGCAGAACTTGCGTTTTCACCCAAATAGTACATATTTCCGTAGAAACATTACTACATTACTCCCTGATAATGTAATTTTCTATTGGTAAAAGAAATTTTCAAATCGGTCCAGGAGTTTTCTAGTTTAATTGTTACATAAATAAAAATACAAATCTTTCCTCTGTATAATATTACGAGCAGTATATTTATATTAGAATAGCCTACGTGCAATTCAGCCAATAATCTTGTTTACAAGGAATTGTTCCCCTACAATTATCCTTCCGTTGCAGGCAGGTTGCACCTCATGGTTCAGTCGCTTCAATTGTAATCATTACCGAGCCCAGATCCCGTCACCGTCGGAGTAGTAGTTACAGGGGCAACCGTGGTGAGGAGGGGGGGGGGGGGGGGGAGGAGGATCACGATTTTCACACCTAGCTGATGCTAATCATAGAGCCTGTAAGCCTACGATTAGTATGGTTTGAAGACCTCTCGTCATACCTAATATTTTTTTTTGTAACTTTGATAATGCGATTTAAGACACTGTTCCTCGTAGGTGTGTCATGTCATTGTCCATTGCATGGTCAGGCCTCCCTTATAGAAGGGGCTATGGAACTTCAACCCACCAAGCTGCTCGATTGCTGGATGGCGTGCTTAGGGTGATAATGTTAATTTTTTTAAGAACCTCTATCAGATGTTGATGGTAATGACCGATAAGGCTTGAGGTGCTGTCTGAGGCACATCACTACATATGCGTAGCATCACTAACTTCTGGCTGAGACTGAAAGTTTCTCAGAAGAAAGTGAAGCTCAGATTCATAGTCCGACCCAAGGACTTCGTGATACGAAACCACATAGACAAACCACTAGCCCAACTAAGCAGTTAACAATTACTATAACATACATAAATAAAATATCTATAAGTATTTCCAGAGCGCTCGCGTGCGTTGCGCGTCGCGTGCAGACGCAGCGCGCTTCCCACAGATATGTTACCATAGAGTACAGCTCTACTACACTAGCGCGAGTTCGGCGCGCGACATTAACTATGAGTCGATTACGATCATCGAAATGTACTTATACCATACTAAACTAGAATTAATTTTTATAAAGCTCAAAATCTTTCGTACTTCCAAAGACAAAAACCATACTTTATAAATGTTGACGGCCATATTTAAACATTGCTTAAAAATTAAGCATCAAACTTCAAAGTAAAGTAGGCCTAATGACTACTTACCTCACATTGTCAGCCGATAGACGTCCTCTGCTGGACATAGGCCTTTGCTGCATATGGTTTTAGGCGAAAGGTCGTTGCAGCTCAAAATCTGACGACTCGAGATAGGATTTCTCAAATTATCGCGGAGAAAATTAACACGCTTTTAACTTGGATGATTAAGCGCCTATAGATGTTTGCTACCAGCTCCCATCTCACAGCCATGGCATAAACTTGATCTTATAAGTACTGTACAAGGTCAATGGGAGAAAGCATCAGAGAGAAAGTATCACTTGAAAAGTTATGTAATCTGACGGAAAAATCTCGTATTAAAATAAGGCTAAACATAAAACAAAGAATACGTCGATTGTATAGCTTTATATTGATGTGTGGTTCGAAACTCGCAAACGACTTTTCCACGTTCGTGGTTGTGAATTCCTTACTAGGGGAGTCCATAGCCGTGCGAGCACATTCCTCGGGACTGCTACGAATACCTGCATGAGGAATTGCACAAGTCTAGTATTTATGTGCCTGAGCTCAGACACGCTCGCAACCAAGAGACTAATCATTATTTAAACACATAATGAGTTAAATTGATTGGTGTATGTTATCTGCTGCTGTAGGTCTGAAAGTTTATTTATTTAAATACAATTCTTTATTGCCCGCATGTAATAAGTCAACACATTTAAAAAACACATATGTAAAGACATAATATGTGTGTTTTTTATGGTCAAAAAAGTTGAGAGAGTAGAAATACATGCGTTTTTTGCTGAATAAACACTGTATCTATAACTTGGAAAATTGATTTTTCTACAACTGCATGGGACCGTAGTCCTGCTGGTCTATTCACTATTTTGGTCTTTACTATCAACCTATTAAAATAAACATCAAATCAATAATTGACAAAATGTCATTTACCTACTGTGTGATATCCACCAGTAAACACCGAATGACATTTGTTACATATAATCTCAATTTAGTATATGTCAACTATCATAAGTCAAAATTACTGAATTAGCCTGCTGATCATACGATTTCAACTTGATACTACTACACACATTCCCGAAATAAGGGGTCTTGATAGATAGATAAACCGAATGACAAAAAAGTGTTTCATTTTGTCCTTTTGATGTACGGAACCCTAAAAAAGAAATAGAACTATCTGGTTATTCAACAATGTGAGGAAACCTACATACCAGAGAATTTTGTTAATTCTATGCGTGTGTGAAGTCTGCCAATCCGCATTGGGCCAGTGTGGTGGACTATTGGCCTAACCCATTTCATGCTGAGAGGAGACTCGAGCTAAGCAGTGAGCCGAATCTGGGCTACTCGTACCTACAGTAAAAACATCGAAGAAATCGGCATGTCTTTAAAACACATGTCGAGAGGTAACAGAGGTAATATTTTTGCGCAATTATAAATGGACAGTGGACAGGAATTAATCGAGCAATTTTAGCTACATGCGGCTCGCATGCCGGCCGACAGCGCGGCGCTAATTAGCATGCCGTACAGCTAAAAGCATGCGACGAGGATTAATGTTAAGTCCAGGATGAGATAAAAAGCTTCGCGATATTAACGAAGAACGTTGAGCACTAGAAGAGATTATGGTGCTGCGTTGGCGGCTTTAACGACCTCTCCAGCGCAGTTGGTAGTTCTCAGATCTCCCTGAGACCAGAGAGACCTGGGTTCGATTTCCAGGTCAGTCTGTTTAGAATTTTATATTTTTAAATTGGCTCAACGTTAAATTGGCTCTTGCATGGACTTCTAAACAAAACGGTCTCAAACCGCGAGCATCCAGCGGCTCCCTGCAACCCACTTGATGTCCTCGGTCCACCCATTGGGGGGTCAACCAACACCACGTTTTCCGGTGCGGGGTCGCCATTCCAGCACCTTGGGACCCCAACGTCCATCGGCTCTTCGAACTATGTGGCCGGCCCATTGCCACTTCAGCTTCGCGACTCGCTGAGCTATATCAGTAACTTTGGTTCTTCTGCGGATCTCCTCATTTCTGATTCGATCACGCAGAGAAACCCTAAGCATAGCTCGCTCCATCGCCCGCTGAGTGGCTAGTTACCATTGGCAAAAACATAATGCGATTTGGCGTTCCGGTTCCAGCACGATTCCGCGTAGAAACCGATAGAGGTTATGGGTAGAATGAACTGGTACCTGATCTAACTTACCGCTTCCATTTCTAGACTGCATCAAGTGAGATCACAGTCAAGAACTTTGTCAATGAATAAAAACTAAAGCATTTACAGTGTTCAGTAGTCCAATTTGTCACCGAGATATTTTGTGACGAGACCCACATATAGTAGTTATTCACCGGAGAAGATAAGGGTCCCCGATCTCTTACAACACTTGGATGTGGAGCCGTTCATGGTCACGGGGACGACATGACAGACAAGTTTAGGCCAAAAAATCCTTTTCATAACAGCACTCTAAGCCGAGGTCCAAGTCTCAGGAAACGCCTTTAAACAGTCGGTTTTTTATTCTGCTACTGCATTCAGGTCCCGGTAATAACTATTAGTACTTTCGTAAAATATAAATATATGGAGTTAAAAAGGGTCTTGGCTGAGAAACATCAGACCTTGGACCAAAATCGCGAACGCCGCACAATTATTTCACCTCGCGAAGGATAGAGACGAGTTCAAGAAACTGTCTGCCAGCCTTCGCTAGTCGGAGAGACAACCTAAGAAGAAGAAGAAGAAAAAGGGATCAAAAATTAGCACTGATGTTCTCACAGACGTTTTACTATAAAATTAAAAGCTTTTGAAAATGGAAAAGCAAATACACATAACAGTATTACAGATTAACATTTACAGATATTTTACACATGTGACCATCAAGGCATCAAGTGACAGAGGTCGAGCCGGTAGCTGCGATAAAATGTCAAATGTTGTCTTTTTGGAGCCAATGGGGAACGTTGCGCGTCGCCCACTTACTGCCTCACTTACACGGTTGGGTTTCGCTGATGTAGATAACGGCAGGTAATATTTTATTGATTTGTATTAATTTTTGGCAAATCAATCATTATATTTTTATTTATTTTATTGACGCGTATTAAATATATCGCTTGCATTTGAAGCTATGTCATCATCATCATCGTCATCATCATCAGCCTATTTTATCGGCCCTAGGACTCCCAGGATAACCCCTCTCCTGTAAAGATATGAAGCTTAACCCACCATTTTGCTCCAATTGTACATTGGCGGGATTTTTTTTCATTTTGTTACAGTCTTTATCGTAGGTTAATCTTAGAAATATAAATCTAGTAGGAAACAATGTGTAAGATAACTAAAGCATACATACTAATCTTCTTAACGTGATACCATCTTAGACTGTATTATCCATAGATTTAAGTTTAACTTCTCAACCAATAAAAATAATGTTGACATAGCTCGTACAGACGTATTAATGATGAGAACACTAGTAGCCAAAGTAAATTATCAAGACAAAAACTAGAATACCTGTCGCAAGGAAGCTGGGATGAAGAAGATTATGATAGCGCGTCTGCGAGACGCGGGCTGGCTGGATGCTGTGTCGGTGTGGCGGTGATCTGGCAATTAGCCGCAATTATCGCGCTTTGATGTCGCCGCCAGTGCCGCCTGACCACACTGCAGATGCCGCGCGCTGTGACGGCTACACACGTCACGACTTGTAACTTGAGATGTTGCTGCATATTTATGTTGGGACATTGCCACACAGGTTATGATCGTTGATATTACACAAAGATAACGATGTTGGCTGTCTATTTTATATTTTATACTTGCTATTTTAGTACGCGTTGTCGCAAACTATGGTTCTCATAACAAGGCTTAGAGTCAGCAATCGATGGAGCGAGCTATCCTCAAAGTATCTCTGTGTGATCGAATCAGGAATGAGCAGATCCGTGGAACAAGCAAAATGACAAGCAAAATGATGATTGCATATACGGCACATATCTCGAAGACCTATGATGGTAGTTGGGGTCAAGGAGCTAAAGTATTGATAGTCGACCTCTCACTACGTGAAACGATGACATCAGACGGTTTACAGTGAGCCGCTGGATGCATGCGGATCAAGAATAAGGTGTTTGGAAGGTCTTACAAGAGACCTACCTCCAGCAGCGGACGTGTCATCGGCTGATAATGATGTGGATTGGAAGATCTATGCCTCAGATCGTAAATTGCAAATTGTAATTCCAATTTAATTTATACACATTGCCTTTTCTTTCCCTATTATGTTTGGTTTTGCTCTATTTGTTGATTTCAAATAGATAATATGCTTAGTTAGTTACTTGACTACCTGTTTAGAATGCGTTACTAAAAATAGTAGACAATAAACCCGTGATGTAAAGATGCTTTAATTTTATACAGGAATAACACCGAATATTCGATCGAATGGCACTATACAACAAGTCGGCATCCCTGTCTACGCCACCCAACTTGTCGGCTCGTCTACAGCCGCTTTATGTAACACTGTTTGGCAAACTGAATGTCGTCAGGTATATTATTGTCAGCGTGTATATCGCCATTATCATAGCGATCGTAACCTGAACGTTTACTTTTGATTCAATTATCTTTTTCCACGCGCGAAGAATGCTGTTGCCGAGGAGCGGGAGGAATTAGATATTTTTCGATGCCTCCAAGTGGTGAGGCATTCGTTTTAGCAGACTCATAAGTGATTACAAAAATAAGAAAGCTAATGTCGAACAAATGTTATTTGGTTATGGTGGGAGGTTTCCCGGCCCGTGGCTAGTTACCACCCTACCGGCAAATACGTACCGCCAAGCGATTTAGCGTTCTGGTACGATGCCGTGTAGAAACTGAAAGGGGTGTGGATTTTCATCCTCCTCCTAACAAGTTAGCCCGCTTCCATCTTAGACTGCATCATCACTTACCATCAGGTGAGATTGTAGTCAAGGGCTAACTTGTAAAGAATAAAAAAAAGATGCAAAAATGCTTTACTTACCCTGAGGTTACTAACATGAATTGGAGAAAGAATTTTACATATTGTATAGGTAATTTGTACGAATAGTGCATACCCACGCATGTTGTACACGCCATTGATAATCATGATACCTAATGAACGGAAAATCTCTAAACAACTAAAGCCGTGCCATAAACACCGACATCATTAAACCCACTGATCGCCGATGCCATAATAATATTCCATCCCGCCATAGGAATCACATTAATATAGGTAAAGTTCCACTATCAGTACTAATACCTTCGATATACAACCTTGTCAACCTAACAAGCAAAGTTAGTTTAAAGGTACACAGTTGTAGAACACATTAAGATGATGGGTAGTTACACCTTTGTCACATTCAGTGATCGTGGAATGATTTACTGGAAGTTGAAGTATGGCAGAATTGCTTCCATATCTGGCGGTTGTGGGTTTGGTTTCGCGCCAATTAATCTAATTCTATCTATTAGTGGAGCCCTACGACTTGGTCTGCATGGATTCTCTTAAATTTCACCCTTAAAAGGTAGATATATAGGTACTTATTATGTCGCGGACTATACCTATATTTTAGAAGTTTTAAAGGGAATCAATTCCGTCTACAATGATGCAATCTAAGATGGATATGACCTCTGCCTCCGATTACGGAGGGTGTGGGTTCAAATCCGGTCCGGGGCAGGCACCTCCAACTTTTCAGTTGTGTGCATTTTAAGAAATTAAATATTAAATATCACGTATCTCAAACGGTGTAGGAAAACATCGTGAGGAAACCCGCATACCAGAGAATTTTCTTAATTCTCTGCGTGTGTGAAGTCTGCCAATCCGCATTGGGCCTGCGTGGTGGACTATTGGCCTAACCCCTCTCATTCTAACAGGAGACTCGAGCTCAGCAGTGAGCCGAATATGGTTTGATAATGATGATGATGATGACTGCGGTACCAGGAAAGCAGGAGATGAAATGAAAAAAAAAAGAAACCAAATAGAAGAGTAGGTAAATTAATATCAAAATTATTTATTTGTACATCGCTTTATGATTGGAGCAATGCAGTTACTTTCTCCGATTGCACATTTAATTGGTAATTCAAATTATGGAGATTTCTGCACTAAACTTGTGATTATTGCTTGCAGTAATTAGCACCGGCTGTCGTTAATGCTAATTGGCGAACCTCAATACATCCCCAATAAATCAACGACTAACGAGTGGTTCAAATTGTAAAGATTCTTGGTCCAATCTCCGCCAGTTATAACTTTATCGTAACTAGTAGACGCCGCGCGGTTTCGCCCGCGTGGTTCCTGTTCCCGTTGGAAAACCGGGATAAAATTAAGCCTACAGTCTTTCTTGATAAATGGGCTGACACTGAAAGAATTTTTCATATCGGAGTAGTAGTTAGTGAGATTAGCTCGTTCAACCAAACAAACAAACTCTTCAGCTTTATAAAATTAGTATAGATTCCCATGTTAACTTGTTTAAAAGAAGGTACTTGAGGCTTCTCTTCTTCACTTATTTAGGGGATGAAAAGACACTTAATTGCGTAACAAAAACCGGTTTAATTTTTAAGAATATTAGCCAATGCTTTGTAATGTAACTAATATCCTCTTTTCCCTTCAACTAAGCGAATCGCTCGTGCTAGGTGTTGTTAAATAGGTGTTTAAAAACACGCGGGAATCGAATCTTAGACCTCCCAGATTTTCCCATCCCATAACCGTGGAGCTATTGAGGTTTTAATTTTAATTGCTTTCTTTGCGGGAGACCCGAAGGCGAGAAAATTGACTGCTTTTTTGTGTCATCATCCTCATTAGTCTTTATTGCCAGACTTCAGAAGGGTTGAGAATTTGGGAACAAAAATGTTTATAGGACCATTTCGTGACTTTCCAACACCCAATAAAAAATTCTAAATTGCTGTCCTGTACCTAATCTTGAGCAAAATCTTTACTCTGAAGAAAAATATAAATATGTTTGCTTTATGTAGTCTGTTTTTAGTTTATGAACCTTTTACTCTTTAATGTCCTGTAAATACCTACATCAGCTTGCTGGCCTATTCACCGTTTAGTTAGTTAGTCTTTTGTTATCAACCTATTTAAATAATCATGTAATCAATTGAGAAATGTCATATATCTACTGTATGATATCCACCGGTACTATATGTATCGACGTTCGAATCATACAGTACTGTAAGATTCGAACGTTGTGTGCATTTTAAGAAATTAAATATCACGTGTCTTAAACGGTGAAGGAAAAACATCGTTAGGAAACCTGCATAACAGAGAGTTTTCTTAATTCTCTGCGTGTGTAAAGTCTGCCAATCCGCATTAGGCCAGCGTATTGGACTATTGGCCTAGCCTAGCCCTCTCCGTAATGATGATGATATCCACCAGTAGGCTCCGGGTGACATTTTGTGACATAGAATGTTAATTTTGTATATGTCAACTAATATATTATGTCAAAGTTAGTGAATTAGACCTCAATATATAATCCCAAATAATTAATTCTTGAAACTGATTGTCAAGAAATCATTCCTAGTTCAAAAAGCGATAGAAATTGCATCAGTTTATGGCGGCTCTAACGAAACAATCCCGTCGCATAAAAGTTAACTGTTCGCGCACCGTCCACATTCGTCAGCCAGGACCATACGGAGGAGTTATGGCGTCCGTTACTGCCGCTTGAGGCTTGAGGCTTATTAGTGCCGCTCGTACATTATATGTGCCTCCTCTAGCGTTACTTTTGATTTTGCTACATCTAATACGCCTTGTGTAGACGTGCCAACGAGTTGCACCTACCCTTATACCAGTCAGCCACCCGGTCCATAATACTTTTTTATTTCAATAATTGATGTCTCAAAGTTTACATTTTCAGAGAAGGTACCTACATGTAGAGGAGCTATGGCCTCCGTTACAGCCGCTTGAGGCTTTAGGATTGTTAGTGCCGCTCGTACATTATATGTGCCTCTATCTATCTAGCGTCACATTTGATTATTCTTTATCGTATACGCCTCGTGTAGACGTGCCAACGAGCTGGACGGCACACACCGACCTATACCCACAGACCAGTCGGCTACTTAGTCTAAAATACTTTTTTCTTTCTATCAGTTGATCAAGCAAAGACTTCAGGCAAGGTGTATGCGGGCGGAGTTATAAGACTCTCTTACATCCGCTTGAAGTTTTATGATTGTTAGCATAATACGTGTGTCGTATAACTCTTGGTTTTGATGCATCGTTCAAACCTTGTTCAGACGTACAGACAGAATTGATACTTCATTGGGTGCCTAGATAAATCTAGATACCAGCGCGTAGCTAAACGAAGTATTTAACTTTTCAAAACGTCAAAGATTATGGTAGTCATACTATACCTACCTATAACTTTCGCTGACATATTCCTCTTCCTTATTTCCATAAAAGTAATCCTAAAATAAATTCTTAACAAAGGCACCCTCGTAATTTTAATTTTTTGTTTTCGACTTTACTTATCACTTGACGTTTCAAAAGTGCTTGTAAACTAAGCCTACGTGTAGAGGGAGTCACAACTGGAAATCCTAATGAGACAATACGAATGAAATTGGGTGGAAATTGGCAGGTCTGTAGATGCTGTATACAATTCTGAGAAGCAAAAACGTTGTGATAGACGGCGCGACCAGCTGCAGAGTTGTGTAGAGTCGGGAGCTCTAAATCAGAGCAGCAGACCACCTAGGCGGCAGAGGCTCACGTAAATACGTGTAATAAGCTATTAAATACCGCCTTGCTGCGTGTGTTAATATATTTAAGTACATAAATATATTTTACCTTCTATACTAGGTTTTTGTCATCTACCTACGTTCGTCTGGATTCCCTATTAAATTACGGTATGTAATTGATTTCTTTTCTATAATTCCTTAAAAAGGCCTACATTTCTGCCTCATTGGTCCACTGGTTAGCCTATTTAACTTCGGATCCAAAGGACCTGGATTCTCGACCCGAATCACATATGTTTTCTGTGCCCGAACCTAGAACTACTTTCGTTGTATGTTTGTAATAAACTACCGAAACGAGACGCCTGCTCATATTCAATAGTTAGTTTGATTATAAGAAAGTAGGTAAATGGTTAAATTTTATATGCAGTTATTTACAAATTCCATGACTAAATGAGCCTTGTTTGAGCTTTCTATGGGAACATTTCCATAAATATGATGTACACCATCAATCAACGTAAGCATGTGTAAAATTATATACTACTGGTGTGGCATTCAAAGTTATTTAATTAAAAGAACCATCAATTCTTATGAGCCAGTTGGCCATTCAGTATGCTATTAATAGTCCCAGAGCCTATGATTGTAAGACCTTCGTCATATAAAAGTCATTTTATAGGTGTCTGGCAAAGCGTTGTCGGAGGTTATGTTATGTTGTAACAGTGGTTTTTTATAATCTATCTATTGTATTGTAGATAGTTGTAGTTGTAAAGATTGATTGTACTGCTTGAAATCTTGTAATATTACTATGATTAGTAATATTACAAATTTTGACAAGAGTTAAAGCGGTACTATACGATCACACTAATATAAAGGCGAATTTTTGTGTGTAAGTGAGTACGTTTGTTCCTCCTTTGTACTACTACTACTGAAGCGATTTGGCTGAAATTTGGAATGGAAATAGATTTTATTCTGTATTAAAACTTTACATTCCGGAAAAATCATGGTTCCCGCGGGATTTTCGAAATGCTGAATTCCACGCGGACGAAGTTTCAAGTATAAATGCCAGTTATAGCAGCACACAATGTCTACACGACATCGTACCGGAACGCTAAATCGCTTGGCGGTACGTCTTTGCCATTAGGGTGGTAACTAGCCACGGTTGAAGCCTCCTACTAGTCATACGAGTTAGTTACATATGCGAGATAGTATTCCACTTACCATAAACCATTGGATCATCTACTTGGTCTGTCCTTGTTACTATAAAAAAAGGTGCTGACAAAAACTTTTATCTTTATTAAATGACGAAGGCATGGCAATCACACGCTCGTGTACTATAACGCTTCGGTATTCGATTACCTTCAATATTTGATACTTACAGCTAATAGCTTATAATTAGTAGAAGTTGAGAGGTTCTTGCATCGAGCGATGTGTATGAGAAAACATGTTTGAGGTATTTTTACTTAAACGGAAACACAAATAAAGGCACATACTGTCATAAAATAATTTATTAAGCCATTTTATAAAGAGAAGAGGTATAATGTTTATGAGTTTTTGAGAGTAAACCTCTGTATCTACTAAACCGATTTTGAAAAATTGTTTTAGCAACAAAAAGCTTCACCACCTGTTAACATAATGCTATGTTTTCCTCGTATTTCCACGGGAGAACTACACGAGTGAAACCGCGGGGTGTCTGCTAGTAAGTGATAATACATCGTCTCCCTTTGACAATTTTGTTTATGTATTTTAATGTCGGAGTTGAAATCAGAAGCGGATTTAAAGCACAAAATATTTAATGAATGCCTATCGGGTCTAACAATTCCCACCAAGAATGTTACCAATAACCCTTCGAGTGGCAGAGAATAATCTTGAGCGAAGTCCCGGACTTGTGATCGATGGATGTAGGGTTAAGAGCATCTTTAAAACTAGTTCCCAGCCAGAACACACGTTTTCTCCGACTAAATTTTTCAAACATATTTAACTATTCAAAACACCTTACAACAAATAAGGATGCATTTGAAAATCCCTTATCTTTTCACACGGTTTTACTTTTTGGACCCCTCTGCCCTTAATTTAGCGCAATGCCTAATATATCATATGAGAACGAATACTGAAGGTAAGAGGGAGCAGTAATACAGGTCGCGGTGGTACAACAGAGTTTCTCTTGCTAAAAACTGGCCCCAGCGCAGGGTTCCGAGAAACTTGCGCCGCCACACCGCGAGAATGCCGACTGGTACCTGCAACTTGTACAAGTACATCAGCTTCTTTAAACATTTCAAATTTTATATTACAACTGCTATTTATATTAACTAGGTAGTTTAAGTTTAGCGCGTTAAGGTGTCTTCGTCATTATAATTTATACCAGATGGTCGTTAATGAATTTTATTTTATCGTTCTAAGCTCACCAAACTGCATTGGAGTATGTATGTCCTATTTCCCCTTTAGGCCAATACACTTTGTACTTCAGGGCCTGGTCCTGTAGTGGTCATTAAAAATAGGCACTTAAGCATAGGAAACAAATGCTTAAGTGGACAAAATATCCTCCGTCTTGACCTCCGTCTTGTAAATCCGCGCTTATCACTGCGCTACGGAGGCCGTCAAAGTTCAAGGGATAGTGTCGTGCCAAGCGTCGTCAAGATGCTCGACTGAAGAAGGATGGTCTCACGTTGCCTCCTTTTGTGAGACCGTCATCGGCCTAAAGGAGGCAGCGGAGCAGCAGAGAGAGCAGACTCAGATGCCGGCAGACCCACTCCGAAGAAGACGAACGGGTGGTGGGAGGCGCCGATATGAGCACCCTGCCACCCTTGTAGACATCATTGAGTGCGACGACGACCACGTCAGGATGTTAAACTGCCTTTTTTCACGATCCTTTCACATCCCAAAAGTGTATAGTGTCGTATGCTATCGAAAAAGCTTTAGGCAAAATTTTTGAAAGCTTTTGTAGACGACTTTACCGTTAAGGCGCTAACAGCCCACGTTTCTCAACAGCCGTTACAACAAAAACCATGTGATTTACAGAACATAGAGTCTTACACTGTAGTAGCTGTAAAAAGCTGTACAGAGTTATCATTCCGTCCGTGTCCGTATCTATCGCGATCAGTGTCACCAGCGGCGGTGATCACTGTATCTCTGTATCATATGCGGCGGCTGATTTGTCATAATCACTGTTAGGGTGAGTTCACACTTGATGCTAACTCATGCCGATTGTGAGCAAGCGATACCTTACTATTACTATAATTATCAACTTACTAGCTGACGCCGCGCGGTTTCACCCGCGTGGTTCCCGTTCCCGTAGGAATACAGATAATAGCCTATAGCCATCCTCGATAAATGAGCTATCTAACACTGAAAGAATTTTTCAAATCGGACCAGTAGTTCCAGAGATTAGCGCGTTCAATCAAACAAACAAACAAACTCTTCAGCTTTATAATATTAGTATAGATTTAAAGTTTCCATAATTTATCGTTATCAGCCGTTGGATGTCTTCTTTTTTATAATTTACAAGTTAGCCCTTGACTACTAACTAACTTGTAACGAGTAGGATGAAAATCCACACGTTACTTCTTTCCCGGTAGGTTTGCCGTATCTAGCTAGCCACAGCCGAAGTCTCCCACCAGCTAGACCTGGACCTCGCATACCACTGCGCCACCGAGGCCGTCAAACTACTACTGGGCAAAGGCATCCTGTACGGAATACTAAGCACTACAGTTTCTAGCCGCCAGCATCCAGTGGCTCTCCGTTATCCGATGTAGTAAGTCCACCTTCTAAAGGATTGATCAACAATGCATTTTTCTATGCACAGTCGCCATTTTAGCACTTTAGGACCCTTAACGTTCTTGGCTCTTCGAACCTCAGGCTTTCTTTCTTAAAGGACAAAGGGATTTGAAGATTAGACCCTTTACACTGTACCTACTATTTATATTGGTTGGGTGATATTAATGGTAAAACAGAAACTGAATGGCCAGCGTGTATTCCGAAACAAGAACTTGCATTACCACAGACTTCCTCCAGTAGGTAATTTTATTTTCATAGCCTGACATTTCGCCATACAAAAATTTAACATTTTTCAACATTTATTTTTTTATTGAGAAAGAATATAATAATTCAAGCTAACTTATCCTAATAAGTATATATAAATCATGCCCACTTGGAATGGAGGCAAGAATATTGGTTGCATTTGCGCGCTGGACAACCAGGCTGACCCTTTGCGCACAAAATGAACCAGCCCTTCTGTCACCAGTCGAGGCAAGTAGTGAAATGATTCGAGGGATTTTTTGGCACTGCGACATATTTGTTCTGACAAATATGTAACTCTCAGTCAGAGAGGCATATTTATGCCACTTACCGGTTACTAAATTTATTTGTTTGTCAGATTTAAGCTTCAGTCAGATTTTGTCAGATTACTAAAATAAAAACATGTTGTTCTATTATTTCGTGTATTCAACACGCTTATAAAAAGCCTTAGAGCCCTCATTCGCACGGGATTTTTTTGTATCCGACTATTCCTTTCATCTCTTGGGGCCTTGACCTGCCCATTCTCGGCGAGCCTTTGTGAAGCACTCGTGCCCTCGACACTATGCATATCTTAACTAAGGTAGCAATGAAGCAGTTACATATGTAACCTTAACGCTGACATGACATGAAATGACAATCGACAATGCTTCCCAGGCAACACAAACACAAGCTACACAGCGTCTTCACCTGCGAAGACGAGGTCCCCGATATATAACGTCACCTGGATGTTTGTTTGGTCCGAGTCTCATAATAGGAGACGCCCTTAGAGAGTCGTTACGTCCTCTGTCTTTCTTTCAGCCTTCGGGTCTCATCAGGCGATGCTTCTGCGTTCGCCCAAACCTCCCGGTGTCGCAGTATTGGTCTCGTAGGGAGCCATTGACACTTACTCAACACAAAAAAAGTATATTACTTACGTAGTTGTCTAGATACAGCCTTACAATCTCAGTACGGCGTCGTTTCCCGGAGGATGAGGCCGCAGCGCTAATGGGGTGGGTTTTTGTGCGTTGCATCGCTATGCGAGACGTCGGCCGGGTTGCGATACTTAGTCATATAGTACAAAGTTCTTTCGGTGATAATGTTTACCTACTTGACGACTCTTTTGAATTGAACAAACAGTAGTCTAATTGAATCTTAAATAACTCTGTAATTAAATAATTACTGATAAGACAAATTAATTTAGTTTATGGTTACCTATCATAAACACAGAAACATATGTACAAGTACAGAAGATTCACTCCGCAACGACATTAAAATAAAAAGCGACTCTCGCTACGACACAATACGGCGCAATTCAGTTCGAACGAAACTATTTACCTACAGTTCCAATCTTTATTATATCTACTCAAACAACGTTAGGGTTGGTTGTCTTCAAATAAAAAAAATACTTACTACTAGATTTAACACGTGGCGATGTTCGCGTATCTTATTGATAAAATAAAAAGTAGTGCGTACGTTTGGAGTTTGGACTAACAATACATAAACACATAATTTTAAAATATTCAGCTACATTACGTAATGCAAAAAATAAATTAAGTATTTTACGCTGTTTGCCCTAGGTACTCTACGAAGATATGCCTACAACATACGTTACTATGTATTTTGTATATGAAACTAAACTTCGTTAAGAGTGATTGGTAAGAGACTACGAGTACCTACATGGGAAGGTATAAATTACTATACAATTCAAATAGGCGTTAAAACATTCCTACCTACCTTTACTATAACAAACTTATATTATTAGGTATGTCGCAGAAAACGTAGAGTAATTAATAAAAATATGGTCAGAACCTCTGACCTGACCTTAGTCATCGAATCTGTCATTTACACTAGGTACGCTATGCATAAACTCACTAATCGCTTACACAATTGACTATTCATATTCATAATATTACTATTTACGCTGGCATTTATGGTAGAGGAAACGCATTGAGCAAGTCCCAGGACTTGTGACAAGGGTGTGGTTTAAAGGCGCCTTTTAAAACTAGTAAACATTCACCAACCTTGCCCGACAGTTCTCCGTGCCCACAGAAAACAATTTAAGATCAATAATTACATTACGAAACATTATCGAACAAAATCACTAACGTGACAAGCAGCATGACGCTTTCAAGCTGCTCAACAAAGAATTGAACCAAGTTATAACCTAAGTCACTAATCACTTTCTTTTTCTTAATAACACTACTTAACACATCACTATTTCACTATACTTGACAAATGGAAGACGTCTATTCCATCTCAAAAACGCGATTAGAACTGAACTGCTAGCACTTAAAAAACTAATATTTGTTTATTTATCTCCAACGCCAGCGGTGGTCAGTCGCAGAGAAGGCTCTCTGGTTTCTTCTCACAGATGAATGCGTAATGGTTCTCGCACCACAAGTCGTCCAGCAGGGCGCTCCGGTAGATGGCGCCGCAGTACTCGCCCGTGGTCGCGTTGTTCGGCTCGCCGCCCGAAAACTTGCTGTAGCCTGCCTGCAGCAGTGTGTCACCTGGAACAGACAACAGTCCGACACTGATAACGCTACCTCGTCTTCGTTTGATAACACGTAAAGGCTTGGTCGCTGACTATGGGCCTTATTAGAAGGCTCAAAGTCACTCAGCGGGCGATGGAGCGAGCTATGCTTTGAGTTTCAAACCAAAGTCACTGACATAGCTCAGCGAGTCGCGAAGCTGAAGTGGCAATGGGCGGGCCACATAGTTCGAAGAGCCGATGGACATTGGGGCCCTAAGGTGCTGGAATGGCGACCCCGCACTGGAAAGCGCAGTGTTGGGCGACCCCCCACTAGGTGGACCGAGGATATCAAGCGGATTGCAGAGAGCCGCTGGATGCTGGCGGGTCGAGATCGTTGTGCTTGGAGGTCCATGCAAGAGGCAGCAGTATATCGGCTGATAAGGTAAGGTAAAGGCTTGTTCGGACTACATTAGCAGATTAGTCGAGTAGCGTATTTAGATGCTAAACGTGTCTGAATATTTAACACAGTTTCCTAGACGTTGAACGGCCTACTAGGTAAAGACAAAATATAATGTCAACCAATGAAATCCCGTAGAAAATATCAAACACTAAATATTACACGATTACCCTGCTCCGTGAGTCGTACTCAGGGTCGTGAGGATCGTGACCACCTCCTGGAGGATCCTTGTCCTCCTCGAGGATCTTTGTCCATATGATCTTATGCCATCTTGTTCTATATCCGATTATTCAGACCACGACGGAACACGCCTACTGCATTATCTAAAAATAAAATTTCAATACAAATACATAATTTATCATTTTATTACCCTCAATTGTGAGGAATTCCCCATGTTCATTCCAATCGTGGAACCCAATGAAGGCGACGTCTTTCCAGAAGCTGCCTATCATGGAGCCGCCTGGATTCTTCGCGAACAGTTCTCTGAGAACCTGACAACAAAATACAAGTTATGAAGTTGTGAAGTTGCAGGCGTCTGCTAGTATTCTTTTGAGTGGGTGTTCAGGAACTCTGTGATCTTGTCGTCCCTTCTCACAACAGCAAGCCGCCGTGAACGGTGGCATCCCTACGTGGTTGACATGCCAGGAAACACAATACAACTGAAGTGTGTAATGCCCTCTAAGCGTGTCTTCCCTGCCACCAAAAACACCTTCAAATCAAGAGTAAGACTTGTCTTACTCAGATGAGATCCTTACATTAGACAATATTGTATTCGTGCGAGAGTATTTACCGAAAGAAACAAAGTGCATGTTGTACTTTTTGCTGAGCTAGACTATTTAAGACGGTTGATCTAGACCTTATAAGATGGTTGATCTACTTATGGTGGTAGCCCAGTAGATATGACCTCTGCCTCCGATTCCGGAGGGTGTGGGTTTGAATCCGGTCCGGGGCATGCACCTCCAACTTTTCAGTTGTGTGCATTTTAAGAAATTAAATATCACGTGTCTCAATTGGTGAAGGAAAACATTGTGAGGAAACCTTCCATACCAGAGAATTATCTTAATTCTCTGCGTGTGTGAAGTCTGCCAATCCGCATAGGGCCAGCGTGGTGGACTATTGGCCTAACCCCTCTCATTCTGAGAGGAGACTCGAGCTCAGCAGTGAGCCGAATATGGGTTGATGACGACGGCTTATGGTGGTTGATCTAGAGTACTTAGATGGTTAGTCTAGACTACTTAAGATGGTTGATCAAGACTACTTAATGTGATTGATTTAGACTACTTAAGGTGATTGATCTGGACTACTTAAGGCGGTCTATCTAGGTGGTGGTGTTGTGGTAAGTGGTGGTAATAGTCATACCGTAGCCTCAGTGTCACTGTTGATGATGGCGAGATGTCCGCCCTCGGCCGCGCACGCCATGTAGGCGCGCGACCACGTGCGCGGCACCTTGTGGAACTTGTAGCAACTGCCCGTGCGCGCGTCGAACTGATAGCCTGGAACGATACACACGTCATAGGACACACACAGGTTACAAACACACCCACACACAATGTTAGTTTGCATATAATAGGCTCTGAAACTACTGAACTGATTTGAAAAATTCTATGCTATATTTCATCCCCGTATTTATATGTCATTTACAACCCATAATTAGCTTACTGTTAAGCATGAGTCTTTTTTCAGAATGAGAGGAGTTAACCTTATAATTCACCACGGTAGCCCAATATGGATTGGCAGAATTCACACACGAAGAGAATTAAGATAATTGTCAGGTTTCCTCATGATGTAAGATGTTTTTCGTTCAGCGGATGAGAGACGTGATATTTTTTTAATACACGTAACTAAATGAAAAGTTGACGCTGAAAATATAATAAACAATTGACTGTCCATATTGTTTTGCTATATATTTTTATACGTTAAAAATAAAAAAAATACGGAGTACTTTGTTTAAAACTAATTAGAAAGGCATTGTTTTGCATGCAACGGCCATCGGCTGATGATGACGATAGTGATGAGTTGATTTTTTCATTTCTTTTTACTGTTTACAAGTTAGCCCTTGACTACAATCTCACTAAAATTCAGATGGAAGCGGGATAACTTGTTAGTCAGAGGATGGAAATCCACACCCCTTTCGCCAATCTATTTTTTTCGAAATCGCTTGGCGGTACGTCTTTGCCGGTAGGGTGGTAACTAGCCACGGTTGAGACCATTAAGAGAACCTCAATCGGCCCAGCCAGGGATCGAACCCAGGAAACGTCTTGTAAATCCACCGCGCCACGGAGGTCAAAGTGGTGCCGATGGTGATGATAAAGCCACTTACTGTTATCGACCGTCCCGCAGGCGTTCGTCACCACAGCCCTGCCACCCTTCCTGTAGCACAGATAGGGGAAGGTATCTTCACAGGGCACATCAGCCAGTTCTCCAGTACCCAGCATCAGTATACAGCTTTCGTTATTGTTCTCATTGTCTGGTTCACCTTTGCCCCATCTGTGTGGTATTTGAGAGAGTGGTACCCCTGCAAGTATAATTTTATGATCTAATAAACTGATTTTTTCGACCACGGCGGCTAATCTTATGTTGAGATTAAGAGTGTGCAATATGTAATTTGGTGGTTACAAATGGTTCTGGATCTCAGATTCTGGAAAAGTAAGGAGCCCGATATTTGGGTAAATGATATTTCAAAGTGTTAGCTTCGTTCGGTGAAAGATCAGGCGCAGGACCGACGGCTTTACACCACCAACTTTCCAACTCCAGGCAAATCCCAATAAAGTATTTTTATTTTTTTTATAGTGTATAAAATAGTAGATTTTTATACAAGGGGCTAAAAAGACCCATAATATACGAGGTATTTTTATAGCACGAGCCGTAAGGCGAGGGCCGCTAAATAGAAAGTTTATAAAGGGTCTAGCCTCGCGTGCTACACTATACTTTTCACTACGATTGCGAGAAAATAAAATAATTCAGTACAGTATTCAATGTTAAAAATCAATGATGTTAAATACTGTGAGATGTGTTACTAGGTCATGAAAAATGAGGCGCTCAAAAGAAGTGATTTTAGTATGATTAAACTATTTACGAATTAGACCTTTTTTGTTTTATAGTAGTCTAGTACCTGTAACACACATTAAAAAACAAAATTACTTTACTGGCCCAATGAATTACTGGTGAATTGGCAGACTTCACTATGTAGAGAAATGAGAAAATTCTCAGGTATGCAGGTTTCCTCACGATGACTTTACCGTTTCTCGTAATAGGCTAGTTGTTTTAAAACGGTCTTATATTGATTATTATCGTTCTATTAGATACTCCCAAATTTTTTCATCAAACTTCAAAATCAACGTCGTCGGTCGGCCTTGATTATCTATAGGTTATCTGTGCCATTACGTCATACTTTTTAATTTATGTCACTGTATAAAGTATACTCAGATACACTGTTAATATAAAGAAAGTAGGTATATTATTGTGTTCAACGTACCTTCAACAGAATGGAAATCCCCTCTGGAGAATAACCCACTGATGCCGGTGAAGACTCCACAGTCGAGGTTCGACTGCTGCATCACATTCGTCATCGCTAGCCTCAGGTCAGGGGATAACGGAGATGCCAGCTTTGCGCCTGAAATAATGAAGATATCTTATATGTGACTCTTATATGTGACTAGTAACGCCGCGCTGTTTCACCCGCGCGGTCCCCGTTCCCGCAAGAATACATGTTTTCTGTGACTACGCCTATGAGATCGTCAGTTACCTTCTAAATGACATCGTAGTCTTGCTTCGTGCCAATTTGCAGGGACCCGATGCAGTTTCAGCCAACCCTCAGCGTTGCTCGAATACTCGTAGTCACAGCGGAATCTATTGCCATCTAAAAGGATTTCGTAAAAAACGATTAAAACATAAAAATAGGCATCTAATTGGATAAATGATAATTGAATAAATAACTAACTCATTTAGTGGCTAGCCAGTTTGGCTCAGCCAGATCAAGAAATTGAATTGAACTCGGTAGGACTATGAATTGAATAGAATAGAATAGAAATGAAATGAATGAATAGTTGCTCGAATACTCATAGTCACAGCGGAATCTATTGCCAAAAGGATTTCATAAAAAATGTTTAAAACATAAAAATAAGCAGCCTGGAAGTAAACCCTTCTAAACAAAAAAAAAAATTCAAAATCGGTCCATAAATTACGGAAATACATAAACTTTGATTGATTAGCCAGCTTGGCAGCTGATCAAGAGGGTCAATTCAACTCGGTCGGACTCTGAAATGTTTATTATAAATGTTTCTTCGAATGAAATTAACATCCTAATAGTCGTTCGTATGTTCGTCCCCACACAGTTATTCCTTAGACAAAAGCACAGAATATTTTACTTTTTGAAGCATCGTGGGAAATTAAACAAAAATGCAAACGGCATCGTAGCAAATTCAAATATTTTTATATTTTAAAATAAATAATTATGAAGTTTATCTAAAAAAGAAATGCGACCATTTGATTGAATTTACAGGCTACATATTGGTTCTACACTATGGATGGAGCCAGGAAGTAACAGCTTATTATGTTTTCATAAAATAAAATATTTTGCCATAATTATTATCATTTGACTATGACAAACCTATTCCCCTTTAATGAGCCTTTTCCTGTAAAGTAATTTTATTTTAGACTAGCGGACGCCTGCGACTTCGTCCGCCCTTAGACTCTTTAATCCAGCCCTTACAGTAGTGTCGCTGTAAATATGGAATAACTTCTCCCGTTTTCCCAACATTTCCCTTCACCGTTCTGCTCTTATTGATCGTAGCGTGATGAAAAGTATACTATAACCTGCCCAGGAGTATGAAGAATAATTTTACCAAGTTTGATAAAATCCGTCGAGTAGTTTTTGTTTCTATAACGAATATACAGACAGACAGATAGACAAAAAATTTACTGATTGCTTTTTTTAACCGACTTCAAAAAGGAGGAGGTTCTCAATTCGATCGGTATTTTTTTTTAGCATCAGTATCGATCACTAATCACCCGCTGATAGTTATTTTGGAAATATATTTCATGTTTATAGTGAGTATAGATTATTTTTTTTACTTTTATGTATTTTAATCAACATTTTTTTTTCAGTAATAGTAATTTTACTTACTCAATAATGTCACACACAAAGCGAACACTAAACAACACGCGAATACACGTCTCATCTTGAAATATTAATAATCCTCGTATGTTTGTATGTACGTATTTACGTAACTATCTAGAAGTATGCTGCAATGTTCCCATAATGTCTATTATTTAAACACCTTATCTCTTTAACCTTTGCTGGGTTGAGTAATTAATTTAAACTTTTATATACAAACAAATAAAGTGATAATGTATTTCTTTGTGTGTATAATGCCAAGATTTTAGTGATATTCAAATTAAAATTTTATTAACATTTTGTTATTTTTATAGCTGTATTGTATAGTAATATATCAAACTAGCGGACGTCCGCGACTTCGTCCGCGTAGAAATCAATGTAATCTTTCAAGTACTATTTCACCACTTTATGGGTTGAATTTTAAAAATTTTTGATTTACATTATATTTTGTTTTTTTTATGATTTATAAACAAATTTTTAAAACTGTAACTATAAAAATGAAGGACTTTCCGTACAAACTTTCAACCCTATTTATTTTCGCAATAAAAAGTATAGGACTCGTACGAATTATTACACTTTCGACATTGGTATTTAGTAATTTGAATTTGAAAACAAAAATTACATTCAAGTAAAATGGCAGGCGAGAGCCAATATAGGTATATTATCATAATTTGTAAAAAAGTACACTCTTAATATAAAAGGATTTCCCATGTCCAATGGAACAAAACGTAACGTGAAAGATAAAAAAACTTATTATGGGTTTCTGTACTGTACTCTGTACATGGATAAACCGAGGGTTTTGTCTGTGCAATATGAACGCAGTTATCAAGACGATAAATTATCGGAAACATAATTCTATTTCTGAGGTCATATTGTTTTTGAGTGTTCTTATTTTGCTAACGGTAAATACCTATCCCCGTATTCATACGGGAATGGGAACCACGTGGGTGTAACCGCGCGGCGTCAGCTAGTAAAAAATAAAAAAAAAAGAATTGCTAATCGGTCCTGAATGGACCCAGTCCGGTGGAGTCCGGTCTGCGTCCGGTCCGGATGAGAACTGGTTGCAAGTAATGCACCTCCATTAGCGTAGAAGTTAAAGAGTGTATGCTCCCAGTGATTATAACTTGATTCATCTTCTATATTACTTCATAATTGTTGTGCTGCTCACTATTTATGTGATTATTAAAATTGATTGTTAATGCTTTAATAAGCCCTTGATAATCCTTGCCATTTGATATGTACTGTCGTCCACTCTACACACGACAATACATGTATCACTTAAACGATGAACAACTTAAAGTTTTCAAGACAACCTCTCCCGCTCATTATCAACCCATATTCGGCTCACTGCTGAGAGGGGTTAGGCCAATAGTCCACCACGCTGGCCCAATGCGGATTGGTAGACTTCACACACGCAGAGAATTAAGAAAATTCTCTGGTATGCGAGTTCCTCGCGATGTTTTCCTTCGCCGTTAGAGACACGTGATATTAAATTTCTTAAAATGCTAACAACTGAAAAGTTGCCCCGGACCGGATTCGAACTCACACCCAGGGCCGGCCCATCCATATGGCGAACGGAGCGGTCGCTCCAGGCGCCAAATCCTAGAGGGCGCCAAAATGGTAAAGAAAAATAAAAGAAATTTCTTTCTTTTTGATTGTCTATATTAGGTTAGGCTACGAACTTTTCAAATGTCCCTAGTATAATGTTAGGAGCAAACAGGAGAGGCGCTATAATTGGATCTCGCTCCATTCTAAAATTTACTTCGGGCCGGCGCTGCTCACACTCTCCGGAATCGGAGGCAGAGGTCGTATCCACTGGGCTATCACGGCTCTCCCGCTCAGTTAGTCACTAATTCTAAGGCGCCATGCCAACGATTTATAGGTACTATTATATCTACCAGTACCTACATATTATGTTACCTACAAAATCACAGCAAAAAGTGATCCGACTTTAGCTACTCTACTAGCGAACACATGCCCAATCTCGTGTTTACTTACGTTATATATTTAAGTCTATACAGTTTTTACACTTCCTGATCTCACTAGGTACTCGACATTGTAGTACTTTGCGACTAAATGAAATCTTTGTTCGCCTCAGCCCCTGTCCTTATACTTATAAGTGAGTATTTACTCATAAGTACATTGATATTATCCGCTGAAAGAAAAACGCGTCTTCCTCATTTAATATTAGTCAAATCACGTCATTTTAGGTTTCCTTTTATCCCACTAAATCACAGTCTGAGTAACATACTTAACAGTAAATAAATAGTTTATAAATGTATTTAATAGAAAAAATATTAAATTCATATAAATGGCGCCGCCTGTACCGGCGCGGGCGCTGGCAGGAGATTGTTAGCAGGAACATACACGATAAAATTTAATTCAATTAAATGTTATCTAACGATCAGTGACAGTCATCATAATTTATATTAACCTAAGGCTCCTCGCGCACTACGCAGTCACGATTAGGGCCAGTTACCTGAAGAAATCACTCACTTGGCCGTAGACCGGACATGTACTATGTAGGGGAGTCGAAGAGGGGATTTTTGCAATTACTCGAACGCGGCAGTACATAAGAGATTATTCCTTGCACGTTGTTGAGTACCACCAAGTATGAGCTCATAATATTGATGGTTACGTTTAGGCAACCAAAAAAATACTTATCCAGTACATCAGATAAGGATAAAGTGGATAAGTTGATAGCTGTGAGTGTACATTTTGAAAATCTAACGATTTGACCGTAATGGTTCCAAAGTTACAAAAGAAAACCCTTATATTTCAGTGAACAAACGTGGCTGCAAACCTCGTCGCAGGGAAACCGTCTTGCGACCAAAGCCAATAACTACTTTTGATCTTTATGATTACTTGTGATCGCATAGTGTGTGAGGTCCCTAACTTTATAGGCTTAGGCCTCACATGGTGTGTTGATATACAAATATAGAAAATATGATCATATACTGCTTGCTATGCTTATTTCTGCCTCGAAGCAGTATTGCTGAATTCCGCTCGGAAGGAGGTACTCTCTCTAGGTAGTTGCCGGTGTAATTACAGGCACACAAAGCTTAGCTACACCCAAAGCGTCTTAGAAACGATCAAACTTTAAAATCAAACGTTCTGGTCATATTTAAATTGTCAAATAACCTGATGATGGAAAGGGGTCTACGACACAAAAAAGTTTGGGGAACTCTGGTCTAGATTGACAAGCAAATATGTTTGAACATTTCCAATGCTTGGTTTGATGAAAATGACACAGGGAGGCACTTTGTTGGTCAAGTTCCTAGGATGCCATTCCTCTGTTCGCTTATGGATTAGGTCTTGGGTGTAATGATACTACAATATAAAAAAAGAAAGAAAGAGTGTCTGTAACGAAATCTACCCACCAATCTGTGTGTTGAAAGTTGAAAACGATCATAATTGAACAGCCGATAATACGCTGTTCAATTATGATCGTTTGTCGAGAGTCAGTACATAACTAAGTTATGTAGGTATCAGTAGCGAAGATTGAAATTTTGCATAAGGTTCATGTGTTTTTGGCCGAGTACGTCAAATCTATACTAATATTATAAAGCTTAATTATTAAGCTTTGTTTGATTGAACGCGCTAATCTCAGGAACTACTGGTCCGAATTGAAAAATTCTTTCAGTGTTAGATAGCTCATTTATCGAAGAAGGCTATAGGCTATATTTTATCCCCGTACTCGTACGGGAACGGAAACCACGCGGGTGAAACCGCGCGGCGTCTACTATTTATTAATATTATTAACGTCCGTAAAACTCGTGGATTTTTAAAAGGTAAGCCGATAGGAATCGGGTTGTCAGGACAATCGCCACTGCTAATTTTAAATGATGAAATTGTCATTTGAATTAATTTAATAACACATAGATAATAAATAATTTGCATGCCAAATTAGCAAGATACATTTACCATCTACATCTACCGACCATCTGTATATATATCATGCATGTATCTGCAAATACATAAATTGATTGATTGATTCATTGATTGATTGATTGGTAGGAATACCAGGTATACCATATATAGAGACACACCTACCTACCTAGGTAGTTAGGTATATATCTCATAAGCCCACTCCATAGGTCCTCAGCTTTACCTGTTATATAAATCATCTAGTTATACAGTGGATGCCATTCCTACGTCTCTCGTTTTCCGTGTTTGGAGTTAATATACTTCAGATGCTGTTATAGCGAGCTCTGTGTATGATTTATGATCCTAGCAACACTAAATGTTTCCGTTTTATAAAAAACTAGATTATCTAGTTCAGGGCAATTGTAATTATTCGACTAGTTAAAGCTATAGTATAAGTGCTTTTATATTTGAACTGAACCTTTAGTTATATTAATTGGTTTATAGCAAATGTTTTGTTAGCGATAGAACGAGCTATGCTCGGAGTATCTCTGCGTGATCGAATCAGAAATGAGGAGATCTGCCGAAGAACCAAAGTTACCGACACAGCTCAACGTGTTGCGAAGCTGAAGTGGCAATGAGCGAGGCACATATTATCTCAATTATTATTTTAACAAACAACGCCTTAATTAGATACATCAGGAGACCCTAAAAGATCAATTTCTCACATAAATACTTATTTATTTGCAATAAATTGAGCTGGTTACCTGTTAATGACCAACTATTTCTAGACTAAAAGTGTTCAAGTGCAATTAAAAGTGGAATATGTGCTGTAATCTATTCTGTGATAATAGCTATAATACCCTTGTATGGCCGGCGGTAAGCGCTGCAGCTATTTATACAACACTAGTAGTTTTTACCAGCATTGCTTGCTTCGTGCTTAGTCATGACGCTAATTAGTAGCAGTAACTGGTATACCTACTAGTAAATTAGTAGCAGTAGAGCTCTGAGCACAGATAAGAGGAAGCGTTAGCTTTTAGCGATGTCTGTTCTGCGGCTCTGAGTGATTGAAATCATCTGGGGATATACTACCGATATGGTCGTTCACTTGTCTGTAATATGTCGCCAACTATTATAAACTATACTTATTGATTAAAGGTCGCCTAGCATGTTGATAAAATAGAAATAAAATAAACATTTGCATCATGGTAGTAGAATAGTTCTTCAAAACCTCTTATATACTAGTAGTAGTAGATCATTAGATACAAAGTCAACCATTTTAAGTTAGACCTCAGTAACTTAAAAGTTCTCCTCGATTTCTCCAGGATGCCATCATCAGATCCTGACACAAAAAAAAATGGGACCACCCTGGAATCAAACCAAACAAAAAAGAATTTTCAAAATCGGTCCATAAATGACGGAATTATCGCTAGACATACATAAAAAAAACATACATTTGAAAGTTGTACAACTTGAAAGAAGATTTTTTTTACATTATATAAGCGAGCGCTTGCATTATCGAGTATAGACGAAGTCTGAAGGTGGCGTCAGTGACAGAAAAATTGTGGAGTAGAAGGTTAGCTTGGTATGGACATGTAATGCGTAGAGAGGAAAGTCATAATACTAGAAAAATGTTAAATGTGCAAGTGGAAGGTCATAAGAGGAGAGGAAGGCCAAAGAAGAGATGGTTGGATTGTGTTAAAGAGGACATGTGTGTAAAAGGAGTGGATGATGAGTTGACGAGTAATAGAAATGAATGGAAAAGATTGACATATTTTTCCGACCCCACTTAAGTGGGATAAGAGTAAGGAGATGATGATGATGATGAAGCGAGCGCTTGCATGTCAGAGCCAAAACGCTTGGTACGCGTCCAAGGGACATCAACTACGTATGGATGCAGACATGTGCTTTTTTTTTTTTTTTTTCCTGTCTGAGTAGGTGCCGATAGCTCCCTGCGGAACCACTACGGCGTCACCGGGGGGGTTGGGCGAGCGCAGAAGCATCGCCTGATGTGACCCGAAGGCTGAAAGAAAGATAGAGGACGGAACGGCTCTCTAAGGGCGTCTCCTATGAGACTCGGACCTCGGCTTAGAAGGCCATTCTGGAGGAGGTAACCGTGACCTGAGTGAATCAGTCCGGACGCCCCCAAGATCGTGAGTTAGAAAACCCACGTCCGGGTGACGTTAGATATCGGGGACCTCGTCTTCGCCGGCAAAGACGCTGTGTAGCTTGTGATTGTGTTACCTGGGAAGCATTGTCGGTTGTTATGTCATCGTCTGGATCGTAAAGGACGTTCTTGGGACGCCTCTGCTTGCAGTTAGCGTTTAGGTTGGGAGTGTAATTGCAGGCCTCAACCACTAGTTGGTTGGGATGGATGGCAGCTCTGTCAAAATAGTTTTGAGAGAGCTGTTTCATGTACTTAGCTATTGTCGGTAATTCTAGATCTCTATGGAGGTCATTATTGCGTAAAAACCACGGCGCGCCCGTGATTTGACGCAGAAAACGATTCTGTAGGGTTTGAAGCGGCCTAAGGGTCGCTTTTGGACGGTGGGCAAAGACTACACTAGCGTAGGTTAAGATCGGACGGAATAATCTACGGGGTCTATGGTAAAAAGGTGAAGAAGGAACTAGATCGAAAAGAAAGAAATGAAGCTCAATAATTCTTATAAATTAGCCGAAGACTTCAATGAAGGACTTCCTGATCCGATGTTACATAATGTAGATTAAACACTGAAGCAACGAAGCATTGTAGAGGCGTAGATAATTTGCCGATAAAATCAAATATAATTTGCCCATACATTAGCATATAGGGTTTTAAGCGTCTTATATGACTCACAAGTAGTGTTGCCAGGTGTCCGGATAAAGCCGGACATAGTAAGGATTTATGTCCGGCCTAAATGAACAGGATGTCCGGCTTGTCCTGCTTTTGTTAGGTTTTGCATTTAGCAAACGAGCGAATGACGAGTGTGTGTGGAAACAAAATTTAAGGTAATAAACATGAATGCTAGTTTTTACACAGAGTCGGACATAGTAAGGATTTTTGTCCGGCCAAAATGAACAGGGTGTCCGGCTTGTCCTGCTTTTGTTAGGTTTTGCATTTAGCAAACGAGCGAATGACGAGAGTGTGTGGAAAAAAAATTTAAGGTAATAAACATGAATGCTAGATTTAACATTAAAAAAAATGTCGTATCTATGACATACGTCATATATATATGATGTACTGATGTACACAAAGTCCTCAATAATGTAGACTGTCCGGCCTCTTTACCGAAATGTCAGGCCAAAGTGGCTGGACTGTCCGGCTTTTAATTTCGGCGACCTGGCAACCCTAGTCGTAAATTAGCAATTTTTGTGACTATAGTATGCGCATTATCATCTGAGTCGTCCGGTCATAAAAGTCAAAAAAGATAGGAATGTGCAGCGCGCCTACCTGCGCACCCTAATTATCGATAAACGGCTACCTGCGCACGTGCTAATGATGAGTCAATAATGATTTGGACGATTCTGATTGGTCGGTTTCTAATGTAATTGCATTGCGTATTTTTTTTGCTATAAATGTGTTTACTGCAATTAAATAAATACATTCATGTGTTACTCGTTGCGCACTATGGATACTAATATATAATAAATTTGGCAGAAGACGAAGATTCTGATGATGAAGACTCAGATGAAGATTAATTTTATTTAGTTAATAATTATATAATATGAAATATGTATTATATTAAATCAAATATTGTTAATTTTTTTAATTTTGTGAACAAGATACGATAATAAACTTTACTTATCGATAATATGTCTTTCATTGTTACACCCTTCACTAGACGGCTCCATAAGACCCATAAGTGCAAGCGAGATAGATATAGAGAAATGATTTATGGCCCTAAGACTCAGTTGTTAATGCTATTAGTATAGCAAGTCGTAAAGCGGCAGTTAGCGGAGGCTGTGGCGAAGGTTTTACAGAGTGGTAGCTCCGCACGTGATTTGAATCGCTTCGCTATTGGTGGAGCGGATAGAGGGCGCGGCACGCACACCACGCGCCAACCGCGCTTATTAGCACTGACCTGTTGACACCTCCAGTAGGCTGTGTCAAGGTCGAGTTACCTTGAGCTTTATACATTCAGTCTTTTGATATAGACACTTCTAGTAGGTATCAGTGGCGAAGGATGGAATTTATATAAAGGTAAGCCGTCCCAAATAAAAGGAAATTCATAAAGCGTGATACAAACTCCGGTTTCTCATATATCTAAATCCAGTACAACAATGAATCTGCATGGATTTTTAATGGTAGCCAGGTGGGAATCGGCTTGCATGAACTCTTCGCCGCTGGTAGGAGTTATTAGTAGTTGTCATTTTGTTGAGATTGTAAGAAACCATCATCTCTATGTGATTTTCTATCTTCTCTGTAGACGCGAGCCAAGTCTTATACTTCTGTTTTTGTAATGAACAGAGCTGTATTTATAATAAGGGCCCACAAACACAGGGCCTAGGATCTCGTGCCCAAGGTGCACGACTTAGGGGACCTATACATTTCAGTTAAAGATACATGACATGATGACTACTAACTGGACCATAGAATCTACAACCTATTAAAAAACAATATATAAAATTCAAAATAGTGACTTGTTGCTTAAAAAAAACTGTCACAAAAATCTACTAATAATCGTTTTGAAAGTTACACAAAACGATTTATGTAGATCACTGTGGTTGTAGATCCTATAGTTAGTTAGTAGATAGAATATACATTTGGAAATCCAAGCGCGCTTGTCTAGAAGATGCGTAAATGCGTATTCACTCTTGTCTGAATGGAATTTTCTGTGTGTCCAAGGACTGGAACATGACTTTAGGTGGCCCTGGTCACCAGGGGTCACTGGGCTGGGCACTGGGCAGGTGGCGGGCACGCATCAGTCATGCGATAACAGGCCTGGGACGGGCCCATGGGCCCGCCGCGCGCCGACAGCACCGGACATCGTAATGTATAATTTTATGACGACATTTATAAGCGTTTAAGCTTTATGGCGGGCATTCATTAAGTGATTAAGTATAAAAATTAAAAAGCATTCCGAAACATGGACGATAAGTACAGTAGACGACTCGGATTAAATTTACAGAGGTCCTTATTTATAAAACTTATCTTTACGATTTAAAAAGGAAACTCGTAATCGATTCCTTAGCCACTTCGCTTTAGCATTTAAGTACCAATAGATAATATAGAACTAGATGTCCCCAAACTTGTCTCTTTTTGAAAGAGAGAGCCGCGATAGCCCAGTGGATATACCTTTGCCTTCGATTCCGGAGGGTCTAGGTTCAAATCCGGTCCGGGGCATGCACTTCCAACTTTTCAGATAGGTACGTGCATTTTAAGGAATTAAATATCACTTGTCTCAAACGGTGAAGGAACATCGTGAGGGAACCTGCATACCAGAGAGTTTTCTTAATTCTCTGCGTGTGTAAAGTCTGCTATCCGCATTAGGCCAGCGTGGTGGACTATTGGCCTAACCTCTCTCATTCTGAGAGGAGACTTGAGCTCAGCAGTGAGTGAGTTATTTGTTAAATCAAAATCAAAATGAACCAAAATACAATTTACTATTTAGTTATACAATATATTTCGAAGATAAATGAAAAATCTAAATCTAGATTGCAGTGTATAAACAGACACAAAGAAAATCTGTGCCTGGCGGGATACATTATTCAGTCGTGAAAGTATCGTTTAATATGTCACCAAAAATTCGCCATATTACTAGAAAAAACAGGAAAGTCATATTACTAGAAAAATGTTGAATGTGCAAGTGGAAGGACATAGAGGAGAGGAAGGCCAAAGGAAAGATGGCTGGAGTGAGTAAAAGGAGTGGATGATGAGTTGACGAGTGATAGAGACGAATGGATAAGATTGACATATTTTGCCGATCCCACTTAAGTGGGATAAGGGAAAGGAGATGATGTTTACAGTAGCACTGTCAGAACCCAACGATAGCTGTCCAACTGAAATGCAACAAGTCGTTTAGGCTCTAACAAAAGCCTCCTTCTAACGCAATATATTAAACACCGTATCAGAATGCTACTAAGAAACTAGTACTATCTATTAAGTACGAGTATTTAGACAGAGAAATCAAGGGCGGTAGTACGGTGAATTACTGCTTTATTTAGGCCTGAGTATATATAACGGACACAAACAGTTTTCCCAGCACTGGGCTGCAATTATCGGCACTAGAGGCTGTGGCGGTGTAGATTGATATGGCGATATAATTGCTGCCTGCGACTGCGGTGCCTCTGTGCCCAGCGGGAGACGCAGGGCCCAAGTAACAGTTATACTGACTACTTAGAATATAGACCAATAGATACTGACTATAAATGGTGTTAATGTAAGAGGCCGAGTCTGTATACAACGACATAATCTCGTAAAGAGAAATAGATCAATGATCCAATGGCAGTGCAACAGGCATTAACGTTATCTCTGTTGCGTTGGTACGAAAGAGATGGGACTGTAACAACTCCACCGCTGGTGCCATTAGACGATATTTCGTCTATTTCCTCTTCACTTGGTCGTAGCGTCCTTTGTCAGTTTATAAAAGCTGAAAGTTTTTCATCACTCTTAAATAATTACTCGTAGGTACCGCTCGTACCATATTACCCTTGTTACCCTTACTATATTCTGTTTCACTCTTACTACTACCACTCTACTTGTTACTTACTCTTTGATAAACCTGTAAGCTATTTTAGCAATTGTTTAGGGAAGCACCGAAAACACGAATGACGAAAGTCAAAGCAATTTCATAATCCACGGGTTAAAAATTCATGTTGGTTGATACATAAGTAATCATTTTCTAAATATTGGATAGAAGCAGGCGTTACTTTGCGGAAGTTCATCATGATTGTATAATAATTTATTTATTTTGCTATTATCCGCGAATAGCCGACGAAATACGTACGTAAATACGAAAATACAACGTCATCCAGGTTTGACGAAATACTCTCTACATACGTTTCACCCCGAAACCGGAGCATCTTCAGGATATGTTGACTCTACAACGTGCAAGAGCTTGCACGGGGTGAAACGTACGTAGAGAGTATTTCGTCAAACCTGGGTGACGTTGTTTCGTCGGCTTTTTGCGGATAATAGCAAAATAAATAAATTATTATATATTACGCTTTTTAAATGTTAACATTAATTAAGTTAAGTTATACATATTCTTTTGTTCCTTGTGTGATATTTGACTGTTTACATGTTTTTTAGTGAATGTTGTGTGCACTTGTCATAGATGTACGTATAAGTCAATGTGAGCTAGTTATATATTATTTGTGTATGTCTCTATATGTATATTGTAAGTGTACGTAAATAAATAAATAAAATAAATAAACATTTTTTAAATTAATTATAATTTATTGTAGTTCACTTAAGGATAGGATGGTCCACAGGTCACCTTAATCCGGTGCTGTCTATCACAAGGAGCTCTGCTATATACTACTAAATTTCCCCTCGTCTCTTCTCAACGCTTTAAAAGAATATCACTTCTGATTTTATTAAGCAGTACCTATCCAATATATTTAGTATTGCATCATCAAGAATTATAATTGACTTTGGTTACATAATACTGATGTGTTGTGTAGCTTTGACGTGTAACTAATGGGCGTGTAGCAGCTTATAATATTACTTTAAATGCAAATGTTGATTAATAAAATTCTTACCTCCAAATCCGATTTCCGTAAGTAATATTATGTGAGTTAACGTTCTTTACCTTTACCGATGTCGGCGCAGCGGGGCTGCCGGAAAACTGTGACTTGTCACGTTAATGCTGGAAACATATTGATAACACGCCCAGCTATGCGACCATCACTAATATTTAAGCCCAGTATGCTCAATACATATATGACCCTATCGGTATAAACGCACCGTCAAGCAAATTAGCGTTCTGGTACGATGCCTTGTATAAAAACCGTCAGAGATTTGGGTACAATAGTAAAAAGTAAAGTAAGCCAGCTACCATATTAGAGTGCATCGTCACTTCACATCAGGTGATATCTCAGTTGGACTAACTTGTCATTGAATAAAAATATAAAGACTAATGTGCACCAAAAGATAACGGAATAATTTTGTTTACGCAGCTTCTTTCGTTGCAATGAGACGAAAACGTCGCTGTCTTTACTATTCTTATGTTATTCTTTATTACTAGTTTTATTATTACTTTATTTTTTATATACTAATACTTTATGCTATTCGTAAAAAACACGAGAGAGATTACCTACCGTATTTTGGTACGATTCTCACTAATAGATTGAAATATCGCAGAAACCGGTTTTGCAATGTTTGGAGCGGCTTAAGGGTCGTTTTGGGACGGTGGGCAAACACTACACTAGCGTAGGTTAAGATCGGACGGATCGTGGTTTTATAAAGCGTTGGCTTTGAACGGAGGCACAATTTGCTTTTTTTGTTAAACATCGCGTAAAGGCGGAGCATTACGTATGCAGCCTTTTTCCGCACTTTATTCAAATGTGATATTTTTGATGTACTTAAGGAGAGCGCGGTCAACGAGACGTGTTATCATTGTGTTTCTATTATAACAATGATGTGCGTTTACAGTAAAAGTGGTTAAATATCAATTTCACAGCGTCGCTTCCTCATGAGAGATTATAAGCAAAGCTAAGCGGACTGTTTGGGAAGATTTAGACCGAAGAGATTAATACTTGACACTTTGTACTCGCAGTCGCTTTCTTTGGCCTCGTACCGATTAGAACGGGTTTAAATTGACTCATATGCATCGTGTTTTTAAGTTATCCAAGGGTTTAGGTTTTGGTCATACAAATAGCAAAATAATTTTGTTACAAAGTTATTTATAATTTACTAGCTGACGTCGTGCGGTTTCACCCGTGTGGTTTCCGTTCCCGTAGGAAAACGGGGATAAAATATAGCTTATAGCCTTCCTCGATAAATGGGTTAATTTACTAACACTGAAAGAATTTTTCAAATCGGACCAGTAGTTTCTGAGATAGCGCGTTCAATCAAACAAACAAACAAACTCTTCATCTTTACAGTATTAGTATAGATTAAGTACAATGTTATTTCAAATTTATATTCGCCAATTCTACAAGACTATGATGAACTATTTAAGACCAAATAAAAAAATGTCAAGTAGCCTATTGAAAATGAAGCTACAAACCGTTACTTCAAGTGTAAAATAGTTTAAGCTGTTTGAGTACTGTCAATTAGCAACATGTTGTCATAATAATGCGGATCGCTCGACCGACCGGTCGGCGGACTAGTCGACGGACCGGTATACGAGCCGATGTGTGATTGACAGCAAGAAATTTGCGCTGCACAAAAGCATTTACCGAGAAACAATGTTTTCGATCGACAGATTTGTGCTTTCCTTCTTTTTAAGAGCTTTTACTCGTATATATCTTGCCCTGTTGGTATTTGTGGGCCTGTACCTGACCACAGTATAACTACTGTGACCTGACCCTGTGCCTGACCTTTGATTGGTTTTACTGAATTTTGATTTGGTACAATTTGTACTTACATACCTTAGACATAGACCTTGTGTACGACATTGTGTGGTAGGGTCAGTACTCAGTATACTGGTCAGTACATCTAGTGACAAGTTGGCAGCGTTTATCTCGCAAGCGGTGCCATCGATCACAGAGTTGTGACGGATGGCTTCGCGCCGGTAAGTGGATATTAATACTTGACAGATTATGAAGCATAGATAAAACTATGAATACTAATATACAACATACACCCTAGCTATTAGTCGAACGATCCAAGTATAAAGTAGTAGGTAATAGGTACTCTGGTATAAATTAAAAAAAAAGCAAAATTGATATTGTAATAGAGATTCAGTTCCAATAATCGTTGATATGAACGAAAATGTCCAACTTAACAACATAGAAAGCTTTCACTGATTCACAGGGCAGAAAAATATTTTCAAAAAAGTTTGATAATACAGAGACAAAAGTGCTTGCTTAGATGTCCTAAAGCTTCAGACGGATATTTTTTCATTTTGAAAGTTATAAAAAAGCGTTGCTAAGCACATTTTAAATAACAATATTGGTGTTATAGGTCTAATATCGTACAGCAGACATTTGGAAGTAAGAGCGATTTTACTTTTTATCATCTGAATACGCTTTGACATCTAGACCGGACTTCGAAGTTGGAGCTTTGCAAAAAGCTGTGCGCGGGAGCCGGGAGGGAGTCAAGCCGGCAGTGAGCGCGCGACCACTCGGCCCGAACGACGTCTCTGCGCCTGCGCACCTGTGCAACTGCGCCTCGCATGACCCCTCACGACAGTGTACCGAAACCCCCTGTGCAAGTGTGCAGTGATCTGTGTTGTGCTTGTGCATGTGCAGTGCTGTGCAGTGCACAGATAACTTCTGGAGCGTTGACCGTAGTCAGCCTCGCCCGGCGCGCCGCTCGTTGCGAATGGACTGGTAATTATCGATTATCTGATCTGTAGCAGACCAGGTGTTTGACGTCCTGGGATGAGGAGTTCTAAACTAAGCTTCCGGTAGAAAGGGTTCGGAATACAGCGTACATGCAAAACGTTATAGCGGCAAAAATTTTCCCATGAATCAACTTAGGGCTTTGCCCTCTTGTGAATGTACTTACATATAGTAAATCTAGCCATTATATAAATTCCTTATAAATGGTTGCCAGCTTTTGGAAGATATTATATTGAAACTATTACCATTAGTGAGTGTTTCACAGGGTTCAATTGTGGGTCCTTTTCTATTTTTAGTGCATACCTATTACCTAATATACCATAACAAAGTATACTAGTTAAGTATACTATACCATCACATGCTGAGGATACCATAACAATTTCTACAAACAGAAACAATCTGATACCTACTTGATAAGTAGATTGGTACATATTTGGAAATTGTAACCAACTTTAATTCTGCTTCTGAAATTTGACGAAAAAACTAAAATTAATCTACGAGCTCTTTTAAGCTTATTCAAGCCGAATTGACATTAAGTTTTTATCACAATTTATGATAAGAAATAAATGTAAAAGCTTAAAGTAATGGTGATACTTAATTGAATAAATTCGTTAATTAAAAACTAAAGCTATAATAATTATCTTTACAAATGTGTCTAAAAAAATAGGTTTCAAAAATCAAATAGGTATGTAAACTAAAACTCTGAAGGTTATAAATATTCTAATAAGATAAATGATTATTTCAGAAATCTAAACGTCTAAGTTAGAGGTACTGATGGTTATTAATTCATTGACTCTAAAAAAAGCGTTTATAAAAGTAGTCTAAAATGAAGAACATTTAAAGAACATAGGTAATAATATTCTTGAGAAATGAGGAAACTTTATAGCATTAGCTCAAGGGTCTGACCATGTTTGTTATGCTTCACGAATTTAAACAGCTTGCAAGTCGCGTCGATGCCGGACACACTTGACCGGTTCACAGACTTGACAAAAACTTGTCACGTCATCCCGAGCGACAGTATAGCACGACAGACGCCTGGCTGCAGATTTTCGTACTCGATTCTCCAACGAAGATACAAAAACTGCGTTTTACTTTATGCACCACGCATACTCTTTGGGTGCACGGATTTGAAATAACTATAAAGAAGTTAGAAGACATTTTTTTTGTCTTGATTGAAAAACTTGATTCATTTACTTAACACTTACTTACTATAACTTAATTTTAGCTGAATTATTTCATAAATCTCACGTAGACTAGTAAAGAAAAACCGTTGAATACTAAAACAAAAACTTATTAAGTAAATAATTTGTCAATTGATTTAGTATAAAAGAATTCATAGCTCCACGACTTCTTAAATACTTTTTTGGTTCCTAGTATTTTGGTTAGGTTCTTACCGCAGCAGCAGCGGCGTGCATAAGCCGTTCAACTAGAGATGTAACTCCAATACTAGTTTAAATTGAATCTAGTGCAGTGTATGAATAAAAACAAGAAGGTTGAGTATTTTGTACGGTGTAAGATTTTCAACGATTCAGGCTTTGCCAAAGACGAGCTTTTTAAAACCAACCAAAATCTCTCATTATATCTTCATAAAATTTGCATTTCATTGGAGATTGCATTCTGATTCGTGATTGGTAGGTAGAACCCAACTTTGAACGCAACTCAAACTCTAATATATCATTCATTCATTTCATTCATTTCATTTCAGTGTGCGCGAAGCTTTACAATTACTAGCAGAGTGTTAATGATGTTACAGCAAACATTCTCTCGTTTACATATAGATATACTTACTTGTTCTTTCTGTATGCGTTGTACAGTTCCGTATGCGATGACGGCTATGACAGGTACAACTCTCTTACTAAAAAGTGTAGAATTACTATTCTATAGCTCCATATAGTATCGGTATGCAGACATTCGAATTTCAAATTAAAAACCTACATAGAGACTGCATTCTCCTTTTTAATCGGATTCAAAAAGAAAGAGGTTCTCAATTCGGTCCGTTGTTTTTCTTTCTCTTTTTTTTGTAAGTTTTCGTGAGGTGTCGCTCTAACTCTTTCTATGTAAAAGGTGTTGAACAGATATTGCATTTAAGTTTTCAAATCAATCGGTATGAGAAAAGATCGTATTTCTCACTCTGACTCCCTATTTATGACTCTTGATTTTCGGTATTTCGGTCTTTTATCAGCAGTTCCGATTTCTGCTTATAATTTTTGTACAAATTAAACGTTAATTAGGTATTTACTTAATAAATATTTTTCAACGAAAACTGCATGCTTCCAACTTTTAGTGAGTACTAAAATTTTCCGTGAAAAATATTCATTCAAATAACGCAAACTCATATTCATAGTTTTTATTGAACCGCAAACATACCAAATGTATTTAAACGCGTCGAAAACAGAACCTAGTTTTTTAAATAATTTAAAAATAAAAAAAAAACATAAAGGCGCGTAGACACGATGTCGAATTTGCTACCGATTAAATCATCCGATTGCATTGTGTACCAATCGTAACGACGGGCAACAATGCATTAATATTCCATTAAGAGATCGATCTTAATTTAGTGGCTGCATCCTGCTACCGGTGTCGACATCCAACGCCCAACACCCAGCGTCCAACGGTCCAACGTAATGGGCGAGTGGTACGTGATTAGAGCGCGATGACTTGCCGAATTTCTAGGATCAATCTTAGGAGTTGTCTACACATAACTCCATTTTGATTTTAACGTCAAAATACTATTCAAATGGGACTTCTGCGTATTTAATTATTTTGCGGGACTCAGTTCGGTTAATTCGTCATTAGCAGGCGCCGTGTGATTTAACCCGCGTAGTTCGCGTTCTTGTGGGAATATGGGGATAAATTATAGCCTATAGCACTCAGGGATATTGTAGCTTCAATAGTGAAAGAATTTCAAATCGGTTCAATAGTTTGTGAGCCTTTTCATTGCAAACAAACAAAAAATAAACAAACAAATCTTTGCTCTTTATAATATTACTATAGATTATCAAATTAAAACTTGATAATGATAAACGGCTTACTACAGGTCCAGGTCTCTCTCCTATAGGAGATGGGATATGTAGCAGAGACCTGTCTTCTCTAAAACTGGCTTAGACTGATAATGTTTGAAATTTGACTGTAACAATATCTATTACATTCTGATGATAATAAACAGGACCGATAGCTCATAAGATCAACAACTCTTTAACTCCGGTTTGGGAATTTGTATTGAAACATCTTATAAGAAAAAAAAGCTTCTTTCCTCCAAGAACATGGAATTGCCACATAGATTGACTATGGACTAACGAGATGTACTATCATACTTACAACTAATGAAATTGCTGTTGTTAAAGTAAAGAAGATCGATTAGATATAATAGACACGACTGTTATTGGCGCTTCCTGCTACCGGTCTATACATAGCACGCACCTAATGACCAACGTCCAACGATCGACGACCAACGTCCGGACGCTGGTCATCGTAATGGGCGAGTGTTACGTGATTAGAGCGTCGGAAGGCGCCGTCGATGATGTTGTAGATTGTCGCGTCATCGTGATGACTTGCCGATGTTGGGTGCGTGTAGACAACTCTTAAGATCAACATCAAAATATGCTTTGTTCAAATAGGCTTTGTATTTATTAATAGAGCCGTGTTAGCCCAGTGGATATGACCTCTGCCTCCGATTCCGGAGGGTGTGGGTTCAAATCCGGTCCGGAGCATGCACCTCCAACTTTTCAGTTGTGTGCATTTTAATAAATTAAATATCACGTGTCTCAAACGGTGAAGGAAAACATCGTGAGGAAACTTGAAAAGAAATTCTATGCGTATGTGAAGTCTGAAAGAACATTTCATTAACATCAATAATCTCCTTTTCTTGGAGTTCGTTAAAAACAGCGCAAATTCAATCATAAATTTCGAAAATAGCAGTAAAATGGATATACTTAAAGATTTTGTTTTATATATTTTGTTTCTTGTGTAATAATAATTTATTATTTTGGAGTTTCTCGGAAAGAAAGTGAAAGGCAGGGACGTTGTCCACGATATATCCTGTAGTTTCCGATCACGAGTAATTCGTGTAATAGTTCATTAGAACGATATCTGTACACGGCCAGTGGTCACGCTTAGACAGCTCCGCCAATTAAGCGACATCTCTCCACCGCTTGTGGACGCCTAATGAACATGTTTACTGTCCATGACGCAAGCACCGGACAAGACACAGCCCAGCCGCAGGACAGCGATACAATCGCAGTTCGCGCGAGGCGAAGAGCTGGACTAGACACTGTCTCAGCTCTGGAATCGCAGTCCACGCAGGAGCACTGATCAGACTGAATAAACAAAAACTACTCATAGGCCAAGGCCTATAAGTATGGCCAGGCAATTTATGATATAATAGGACGCAGTTTTTAACAAACTCCAAGAAAAGGAGATTGTTCGATGACTTTACTACAATTTAAACACAACACAACACTCTTTTGACTTAACTTTTATTACTCACTTCACAATATATATAGAAACTAATATTAAGTAACAACCACCTGGTGGGCTTATTCGTTCAACTTATATGATATCGAAATGGAACAATCGTAGCGTGAGTTAGACGACTACTAACGCCATCTATCGGCGGTCACGACAACCTTTATCGATTTAAACAGAGATTATTGATGTTGATGAAATGTTATATCTCAGAATTCTGTTATTATAGTTTTTTTATAAAAATGGGTTTAGTAGTTTTGTTTTTAAATCATATTGACCTCATATAATAAAAGTACGCACAGTCATGTAGAAAATTTCACTTAAAATCTGGCCAATTTTGCTTTGACAGTTTTAGAATTATTGACATGACAATTTTACACTTATCCATAACCTGCTGACGTAGCGCCGTTTCACCCGCGTGTTTCCGGTTCCCGTAAAACTAAGAGTATAATATACAGCTTATAGCCTTTCTCGATAAATGGGCTATCTAACACTAAAAGAATTTTTCAAAACGGGCCAGTAGTTCCTAAGATTAGCGCGTTCAAGCAAACAAACAAACTCTACAGCTTTATAATATTAATTAGTAGACGCCGCGCGGATTTACCCTCGTGGTTCCCGTTCCCGTAAGAATACAGAAAAACATCGTGAGCAAACCTGCATACCAGAGAATTTTCTCAGTTCTGAAGTCTGCCAATCCGCATTGGGCCAGGTGGACTATTGGCCTAACAACTAACTATTTCTGAGAGGAGACTCGAGCTCAGCAGTGAGCTGAATATGGGTTGATAATGACGATTGTATATTGGACTATATTTAAAGGCCTTTAGGTATAATTTTCTTTACCAATAATTCTAAAACTGTCAAAGCAAAATTGGCCAGTTTATAAGTGTAATTTTCTACATGACTTTACCTCCTTTTACAATATGAGGTCAACGTGATTTAAAAAAAAAACTACGAAACCCATTTTTATAAAAATACTATAATAATAGAATTCTGAATAGAAGAGATAAAACATTTCATTAACATCAATAATCTCCTTTTCTTGGAGTTCGTTAAAAACAGCGCAAATCCAATCATAAATTTCGAAAATAGCAGTAAAATGGATATACGGGTATTTTCGCTGTAAATACGTACAAGTATCAGTCTATCATGTGAACACTACACATCTACAATGTCTATGAGCGTTGGTATGTTTGCATCATTACATCACAAAAACTCACCTATTGTCTATGGCGCGCTCTACGCTGTAGTATTTCACACGGAAGCGGTTAATTGCATTCCTTCATTTGATTTCATGCGTAAAGACGTGAACTCTCGCCTTCAATCGAAATGTTGACAGATTGATAGAACTGCGTAATACTACTAAAAGGATACTACATGTACTAAAAGGATACCTACCCTAAAACAGCTTACTGTTAATTATTATACGTGCGAAATACATTCTCTGCAATTTTCTTAATTTTTTATTCTATGGAACTACTAGCGGACTAGCCCGCAACTTCGTCCGCGTGAAATTTAGTTTTTCACAAATCCCCCGGAAATCATGGATTTTTCCGGGATAAAAAGTGGCCTTTGTGATAATCCATGCTATAATATATCTCAATACCAAATTTCAGCTTATTCGGCTCAGTGGTCGAGGCGTGTAAGAGTAACAAACAATCATGTCATCAAAATCATCAGTTTTCACAAATCTCGGGAAACCATGTTTTTTTTCGGAATAACAAGTAGCCTATGTGTATGGAAATAGATTTTAATCCAGAGTAAAATCTATTTCCATTCCAAATTTCAGCCAAATCGCTTCAGTGTGGCGTGATAGAGTAACAAACATCCAAACTTATAATATTCTCCTCCTTTATCCTCCATCCTCCACAACGCGTTTCAGTTGTGGGTAGAGTCTGGTGCACTCTCAAATGTCGTCTAACCATTTTTTCCTTTGGAAACGAAAGTTGTGCTCCTTTCTGTAGACATCCAAGGAAGCACGATGGTACACGTGAGTTCGCTTTTTCATTTAAACTAACTAAGAAGAAGAACTATTACGGTTAAAGTAAAGAGTTGATATGTCTTCTGGTGATGTATTATAAAATGTCATTGCTTCTGGTAGTTTCACATTAATGATATTTTAATTAGAACTTATTTACAGTTATCTTGCAATTTGAAAAACCTAAGTGTACAATTTATAGTTGGATGAAATGATTTCTTCTTTAATAGAGATTTCAAACAAAAATAGCAAGAAACTCAAGGAATTATGACCTCAAATGATGGTGTGAGGCGAGGTTGTAAAAATAGCTTAGTGCTTTTACGGATCTAGATTCTGCAAATAATAGTTAATTATCATGCCGACGCCGAGATACGAGCACCTACCGACCTGGTTGGCGTTACACTAGGGATTAAAAAGAAATGAAGACTTGTATTTTTGAAATCAACTATAATATAACTTCTAGAAATAGTGTCTATGGCTATGGATTAATTATTTTTTTTTAGTTCTTTCTAGTTAATGGTACGCCAGTTACCATTAACTAGAAAGAACCTAAAACTAAAAAATACTGGTCGTCTTGCAGGTAATTAAAATACATTGGGTGAGACCCTAGAACAATCGTCACTATGCCCTAGTGTACTGGGGGTCCTTTCGATTGTGGTCAGTACTAAATACTACGGAGTTTTGCCAGCCCTTACTACCTTATAGTTACCAAGTAGTTTCTATGTGAAACAATCCTGCAATAAGCTTATTTTTACGGAGTTTGTAGTAAGGCTTGCAGGGAACACTGGTTAGGAGCATCTCACGACTGGTAGCATGAGGCTTGATGTATTTACTAGTAGCTTCATTGTATAAAATCCCATGTTCTAACTTCTAACCATAGGTATTCATATGGAAAATAACGTGCTAGTTTTGGGAGGAAGTAGGTAGTAATGAACCGTAGCTACTTTTTTTTTAATTTTTCTATAAGTTATCAAGAACCAAAACTTCATCTATTCAGATATATCGGTACATGATGTAGATTGTTGACCACATTTTCTTTACTCGTAGAATGTGCAGCAGTATAGTTATTGTTCGTAATTATTGAAAAATGATAAAAAGAGAAATCAAAAGGCGAGTTTTAATGGCGTTTTACGTTAAGCAAGGGCGAGGTAGAGTTATTTAAACAAGTTTTTGTTTTGTCTATAGCTTAACAACAGTTTCGTGGGAAACTCTGTTATCTGTGAGTGAATTAAGGCGTAAAGGCTTTGATGGTCGGTCGTGCTTATGGAATAAAACTTCTTTAACATTGTGAGAGTTTAAATTTTTATTGTGATGTAGTTATTTGCCTAAAAATACGATAAACATCTTGGTTGGCATGTTTAAAACGCACACATAGCAATTCATATGGCTATAAAACTGAGATGCTATTAGATACAAGCTAGAGTTTCTCTTTATATAAAGTTTGTTCTTATTAATCGCTGATAACCAGGTCTATGGGGATTTTAGGATTGTTCTCACGTCTCTCTAAAACCGGCAAACCGGCAAAAAGGTTATGTCGTGTAGAAATCGAAAGAGGTGTGGATTTTCATACTCCTCCTAAAAAGTTAGCCCGCTTCTAATTAATGTTAGAAAAATAAACAAAGATCTGAGTCTTATGACGCCCCAAAAAGTCGTTATGTTTCTTCTATTCTTTTAGAAGGACTCTGGCAGAATGTATTTGTTCGCAAAGTAGTTCGTAAAATTTAATATTGGTATTATAGGTAGGAGCTTATTGTATAACAGGTTCAATTCCCGTGTCAACTGACCAATGTCTGGCACAGTGCTTAGCAATCAGGGCATCAGTAGGACAAACAAATGAGGTAAATGAATGCTTCCGCTTATGTCATACTTATGTACTTCCACACAGAACATATTGTATTGAAATCTTTATTTTTTTTCATTCTTTACAAGTTAGTCCTTGACTACAATCTCACCTAATGGTAAGTGATGATGCAGTCTAAGATGGAAACGGGCTAACTTGTTAGGAGGAGGATGAAAGTCCACACCCCTTTCGGTTTCTACACGACATCGTACCGGAACGCTAAATCGCTTGGCGGTAAGTCTTTGCCGCTAGCAGCCAGACCCGGACCAATTAAGAAAAGCTCAATCGGCCCAGCCGGGAATCGAACCCAGGACCTCCGGCATGTAAATCCACCGAGCATACCACTGCGCCACGGAGGCCGTCAGAATTGAGATCTGTAGCACTATATACTGTAGCGATGTTTGTACAACTTGACAGTGTGTCTCTATCATGAGTCTATATATTATGTCTTTATCTCTCGCTTTCCAACACGATACTATATATTTATAGACTGTATATACTGAGAGAGATAGAAGCGAATTCGAAACTTGCACTGTTGAGGTAATAAACATCATTACGAAAAAGCGTTACTGGTGAAATGAAATTATTTTTTGGATTGGTAGGTTTTTGATTACTTTTGATGATCATTTATACTTATTCTACCGTCCATAAAGTAAACTTAATAGTAGTCAAAATTGATTTTGTCTTTCAATGTTTTTCGCGCGAAGTTTTCGGTTGCTAATTTTCTATTGTAACCATCATCCTTATCAGCATGTTTAACCGCCCACTATAGGTCCAGTCTTCCCTGTTTACAGGAGAGGGGATATGAAGCTTAGACCCACCTTGTCGCTCTGATACGGGTTGGTGGGATTAGGGTGATTATGTTGTTCTTTAACAACCTCCATCCTATCCTATCCTACTAATATTATAAACGCAAAAGTTTGTATGGATGTTTGTTTGTATGGATGTTTGTTTGTATGTTTGTTACTCTTTAACGCCACAACTGTTGTACGGATTTGGCTGAAATTTGAAATGGAATTTACTCTGGATTAACACATAGCCTACTTTTCATCCCGGAAAAAATTCATGGTTCCCGAGGGATTTGTGAAAAACTAAATTTCACGCGGACGAAGTTACGGGCGTCTGCTAGTCAGCTATAATCTATACTAATATTATAATGCTGAAGAGTTCGTTTGATTGAACGCGCTAATCTCAGGAACTACTAGTCCGATTTAAAAAAAATTTTCAGTGTTAGATAGCCCATTTATCGAGGAAGGTTATAGGCTATATTTTATCCTCGTATTCTTACGGGAAACGCGCGTGAAATCGCGCAGCGCCAGCTAGTTGATAATAATAGGGCTGAAAGCTCAACTAGCTCTGCGAGGACAAAGGAAACATAACCGAATCCCAAATCCGGGTTGAGTATTAATATTCCACACAATACAGTAACTGGTTGTAGTAAATTCATAAAGTTTACTGCATGTTACGAGTATAGAAGCAGTAAAATAAATTGGGTTTATATACAAAATAGGAGTTAACGAATTGAGTGTTTTTTTGTATGATCTATCAGGGAGGCGAATAGAGGCGGCGGAATGATAATTGCCGGCAATCTTCTCGCATTTGGAGTGTGACGAATGTTATTGGGCCGAACTCGTAGCTCTATGGTCGCTTGGATGTGGTCCGTACTGCAATTATACCCATTAGTCGGCTTGATGACGTTTATGGCCGATTTGATGGGGATATTTAAAACGTGTGTCGTCTAGAAACCATTATTTTCTGATATAAAAAAGGCGTGTGAGCAACGCGCCACTGTTAATTACTAGTGTTTTGTTGTGTCCGCTACGAAATACGAATATGTTAATAATAAAGTTTTATTGACCAAATTTAATAATTCTTTCACCATTAGAAAGCTACATCTTCACCGAGTAACAAAGATCCGGGTGCGAGAACTACAATATGTGGGTTACATTGCGGGGAATCTGAAAGTCCATAATAAAATTCCATAAGACCATAACACAGCTAAATCTGCACATTAAAAAACCTCTAAACTAGCAATTTTTTCGTCTTTTGTGCGTTTTTTTGTTTATTCCAAGAACCATGCAAAAATTAAAGAATAGTTTTCACACATATTGTGAGCAGGTAGAATACCTAAGTTGCGTTTGAAACAGTCTGAAATTGTAAGAAAATTCAATAAAATACGTATTTTATGCGGCCGAAGTCGCGGGAGTTCTATATTCGTTGAACATTCCTAAATAGAAGCTAGAGACGGTATACTTCATTCCTGCCATACAGTGGCGGATTTACAAATTTAAATTTCAAGAGCTTTTCATATTTTACTGCCCCTGACTTACATCTGAAATTCGGTAGGCTTCTCGTTCCTGGTCTTTTTCCGCATTAGGGGTTATAAAATTCGATAGCCTAGTTCACAATCATATTTTAAATTAAGTACATAAAATCGTTTATGTGTGTAAAGCAACAATTTTTAATATTTTAACGTACGTAGGTACAGTACGTACATTAGGACTACAATAAAAATAGCGAACGCCCGTCCGCCCGCGTAGTTCACGTTCCCGCCGGAATAAGGGTATAACATATAGCCTCTGACACTTGCAAATAACGTGGCTTTCTATTAGAAAAGGAATTTTCAAAATCGGTTCAGTAGATCCAGAGATTACCCCAACGAAACTTTGTCTTTTTTGAATATTATTACAATAACGTAAAATTTTCAAGACTCTTTTTCTTAATATCTGTATGACAAAACTTCTTGGGCCAAATTTGTCGACTTCTAAAAACTGCTCATGCTCATGCCTTCTTAGCCTGCTGGTAAATCCGGCCCTGTGGTAGTACGAGAGCTAGCGAGGCGAATTAATACGCGTGAAGGTATCAGTGTGGCTCGATCATTAGAATATTTGTGAGCTTGCGTCAGACTCGACCGCGCCGGGGTTTAGTCAGATTATTTTTTTTATAATCGCATCTTTTATCATTTAATACTAGTTTTTAGCCGCTACTTCGCTTTTAATGGATTTCGTCAATCCTACTAATATAATGAACGTAAAAGTTTGTATGGCTGTTTGTTTGGAATTTGGATGTTCCATTCCAAATTTCAACCAATCAGTTCAGTAGTTGCGGCGTTAAAATACTCTAACGCCGCAACTGAACTGATTTGGTTCGGAAATAGATTTTACTTTGGATTAACACATAGGCTACTTTGCATGGCTACTTTGCATGGTTCCCGAGGGATTTGGGAACAACTAAATTTCACGCGGACGAAGTCGCATACGTCCACTAGTTTATTATAATGTCCAACCATGGTTTACTGTTTACTTTTTTTCGGTACAATCATATTTTTTCTTAAAGAAAGCTACACCACAGTAGATTACACATATCTCTTCTCAAGGAGGGAGACTTCACCTGTTAGAGAACCGTTAAAATAGGTTGTTTACAACTGAAAGCATTATATTTAATAACTATAACTTCAAGTCTCCCTTTTTCTGACACGTGTACGAAACCAGTCGACCCACGGAATTGACTTGTTAATAACATTGTTAATACAATCACTATCAGAGTCAGTGAACCGCAGGACGCCGGGTAAGGTGCGAAAAGTAAATCGACAGCGGGTTATTATGATGTTTGTTTGTCCGACGAGGCCCGGGGCTCGCGGGGGGCCTCGACGGGCCTCGAGGGGGGGCCTCGAATATAGTCATTATGATTGAGCATTAACATGTTACATTGTAGGATTCATATCGATTTGAGCATTCATTAAGAATGTCT